>NW_005841935.1:3098652-3119041 GCF_000455745.1 Alligator sinensis
TGCTCCTCAGTCATGCACCAGTGTTGATCACTCCCTCCTGCTCCAAACTATCCCCAGGGTTTTGCTCTTGGGATTCAAGGGATGACTCTTACCTAGGCCCCACTTGGTCTGCTATTTGGGTTGCACCCTTACCTCTGGCTCTTTCTCCAGCTCCAGTCCCATCTGTGTTTTCCAGCTCTGTTTTCCGGCCCTGATCCCAGCCCTGTCTCCGGTTCCAGCTCTGGCTCCACCTCTAGTCCTGCATCTCCATGCGGTCTGCATGATGCCAGTCTCATGCATTCCCCTCTCTGGGGGACTTGCTTCTATGCTGGTAGCTCCTTTGAGTTTCCAGCTGGACTCTGGGCAGCCAATGGGAGCCTGTTCCAGCCGCATGTGGCAGCAGGATGACAGAGCTGACTGCTTCAGGCTTGGCCAGCTTCCAGGTGGCTGGTCGGGCATCTCCAGCGTCCACTCTCTGACCCATGGGCCCGGAGGTAAGTCCCAAATAAGCTTTGGTCCCGCTGGCAAGCACAGACTGTAACAGGGTCCAGGACCAGTGCCCTGTTCCTGTCGGGAACAGCCAACTCCCTCCTCCACTATCTTTTATCAGTTATTTGGCTTACATTATAAAACCTTCCTGTCATACTACTAAACATATTGGGCACTTTTACATGTGCTCTGGGGGCATGGGAGGGACAGTGCTTTAATTACAGTGACTGAGAGCTGCTATAATTAAACCGCTGCTGTGTCTCCTTTGTGCTGATGTTACCTCTTCACTGAGCAAGAGACGTGCACACAGTAAGACCTTATGCATGGCAATCTGTTAATGGTATTTTGTATCTGCCTATCAAAATCTAAACCAGGCTATTGGTTTCACTCTGCAGTTTTTCCTTCATCTAGTTTTAGTCTCGCATTTTTGCATTCTGCTGCTTGCAGTTTACTCCCACTGGGTGATGACATTCGCCGAACCCATGCAGCTTCTCTCCCAATGTGGGCTGCCTTTGTGACTATAAAGGATGTAGGGAACACACAGCTGCTCTTTATTATTGTCTTTTGCATATGCCCTCTCTGTCTTATTCCTTATTTCAGCTCATGTGTTTTTCAGTTGTTCCCTTCTCTGTGACAGGAGCACTGGTGCTTTGTAGCCCTTTGGATGCTATTATCCACCTAAAACATATCTTAGGACCTTTCCTAGGGGTGTAATTTCACCTGTACTTGCAGAGGCTAAGATGAAGCATTTTTTGGGTTATCTGTTCAAAAGGAGACCTATTGACACAAGAGTAAATATGCCTCCAGTGACATAGACTAAGGGAGCCCAACACCAGTGTACTGGAAGCTGGACAAAGGGAAGACCTTATTATTGTGAGGAAGTCCCCAATGCAAGGGAAATTGCATGTTTAAACTCATCTCCTTTGTAATAAGTGGAAGTGATTCAAACCTATATGCAGTCAGGCTAACCAGCTTACCAGCAAACACGTGCTTAACCCAAAGCTCATTCAGTTTCAAATGAATCCATCAGAACAAAATTGTAATTTTTGTTTTGGGTAGTATTTTTTCCGCATATACACTTATTTTTTTCTCCTGCTAACTGGCTCTCAATTCATAAAGCTTATTTTAACTGAGAACATGTTATTCCATCCTGAAAAGAATCTACAATCAATTTCAGCTCAATAGAACATAACAACATCTGAAACGTATTAATGAAAAGACATAGATGAATAAGAAAAGACAAGTATAGATTGGAGCAGCCTGCCAGTCAATATCAGCCTGTTTGTTTTTATTTCAGCACTCAGTTTATATGAAGGAGACGTACCAGGCTGGAAACACTTAAAACAAGAAGGCTTTGGGCAACATAATAAGAGCCATGTCTACAGGTCAGGCTCACCATCCTTGGCAGCAGTGCTCTCAAATGCATTTCCATGTTTTCCCTGGGGTGCTGCTTGACCTGGAAGCACCACAGCCCCATTCGTGCAGCACCAGAAATGGTCTAATTAGCATGGGGCAGGCTAATCAACACCATCACTCTGTTACAGCACTCCAAGTTTAGGAGGCAGCCTTCACAGAGCCATGTGGCATGTCTGATGACATCTCTGCCCGGCATGGTTAAATTTCCCATGTAAATACTGAAAGAGGAAGGTTGTTAGAAAGACAACACTTATGAAAGGAGATGCCTTAATGTGAAGGCACTAAGGGGAATGTTGAGGTGCTCAGATGGCGCGGTGATGAGGAGCATGGATGTTCTCTCACGACATGTTCTCTTACAAACACTTGTAGTTGCGAAATGCCACAATTTAACATTGCCCTTCACTGCCCCTCGCCTTCTGTAGTACAAAGCATTTCTAGGCCCAGTTCAAAGCAGTGTGGAACAAGTCCCTTCTCTGCCACTCCTAGTGAATGGTAGTGTATCCCTTGTCATTTGCTGAACCAGTAAAGGGAGCCCTGTTTTTCTCGTACAGCAAAATCCTATTCTTTGGTGGCAGTAGTGATGTGGATGCTGACTCCTTTCTTGACTTTGCTGCTTCGTTGAGTAGAGGCTGTCTGCAGACTCAGGCATAGGTCACGGGTCATCTGGGCATGCTGTCAAAACATTTGTATAAGTATACCTCTCCAGGAGCCAGTTCTGTTTGAAAAAAACTGTCTCACACTGGAATCACTGTATTGTACAGTGAAAATGCATGCTACATTTTCAGGCTTTCCTTCACAACCATGGGGCCTAGAGACTTTTTTTTTAAAGAAAAGCCAAGATATACATATTGTACCTTTGCCTTATTTCAGCCCTGAGTAATAGGTACCTTTAATAAAGAAGCCACTCATTTCATACGTAATAGAACACACATCATGTAGCTTTCAGTGTCTGTGACTGTAGAGCCATGTGTGTATGTCCCTTTGATCACCTTGCCTGTGTTCTGTTGTAATCCAGTTCTTACTGACAGGGTAATTTGTTCAGCAGTTTAAAACCGGTGCCCTTTTAAAATCAACCTGCAACAGAAAAGTGTTTCTCCTTTATTCCCCCCACCCCCCAAAGTATGAACATTTGTACCAAACTGTTATTAGGGTGATTTCAATTCAGTTCTTACCAGGGACAGTGAGTTTTCAGTGTCATCTGGGGATGTAGCTCACCCTCCTGTCTAGTCCTGTCCTGTCCTGTCCTGTCTCTCTCCCCCTGCCCCCGCTTTTTTTTTTTAAGCTAAATCTCCTACTTTGCTTGTGAAATCAGAGCCAAAGGTCAGAACTGGCGATAGGGTCTTTCTGTCTTCCATTTTCCTAGCAAAATACTCAGTGTTTGCATGTGTCCCCAGTGACAATGGTTCTTAAAGTTGTGCCATTTTTTGAAGTGGCGAATTAATTCTATAATGTTTCTGCCCGCCTTTGGAGTCTTGCGGTGTTGGCTCATGTTACCTAAGATGTCTAGCTTTATAGGCAATGAGCTATAGAAATAGCCCCCAGTTCAGTTTTTCACTGATGTTTTCCAAACTGCTTCTCCGTGATATAAGCCATATATGGAATGTGTGTTGGGCTAGTATAAGCTGGGCTAAAACAAGCATAAGCTTCATAGGCACGAAGATACTGTACAAGTGAGCACTGGTATAAAACTGTAGGGAGAAGGGGGTTAGTTGTTTATACCCTAATAACATTTCTGTCCCAACTTGATCTTTCAGGGCACTGTATAATCACACATAATAGAATGCAGCTGCTTCTGCCTCATGTCCATCAAACCCATATGTCTAGTCTATCTGTGAGCAAGATATGTTTGACATTTTTAGCAATAATATATCATGCTAGCTCTGATCTTAGCTTAACAAAAGGTAAAATTCTTTAGTTCAGGGGTGTCAAAGCAAATAGCTTGCAGGTTGGATTTGGCCCTCAGAACCATTTCATCAGGGCCGCCAGTAGTCCAGGGGGCTGCTGGAAGTTGGGGGATGTGGCCTGCCACAGAATTCAGGGTTCCTGGACCCCAATGGACATGGCCATTGGTGACAGCCCCATAGATTTACACTGTCACCCAAATGCAGCTCCATACCACCACATGTCTCTGGACCTGTGCTGCTGCCCCCAGACACATGCTACACATCCCTGGACTCATGCTGATGCCCAAAAGCAACACAGCACACTGCCAGATGTGTGCTGCTGCCTGAATGCAGCTCCACTCTGTCACCTACATGTGGTTTTATGCTACACCTGGACCTACTGCAGTAGCCACTGGCCCTGCAAATCCAGCCTGGGAGATCCTGTGGTCTGGATCTGGCCAGGGACCCAGGGTGAGTTTGACACCCCGGCTTTAGTCTGATGCACAATATCTCTTTCATGAAGATAAAAAGCTTTTATAGAAACACAGAAATGCAGAGTTGGAAGGGATCTCAAGAGGTCTTCTGATCTATCACCTGCTCTTAGGCAGGCTCCAGTAGGCCTAGATTGTGTCCAAGAGATGCTTTTTTCACCTGTTGTTCAAATTCTGCAGTGAAAGAGATTCCACAGCCTCCCTAGGGATTCTGTTTCAGAGCTGCACTACCCTGACAAACCGTTTTGGATTCTACTGCTGCCCTCCAAGGTGATTTTCACAATAGCCATGTGTTTAACCTGACAATTAAAGAGAGGAGGTATTTGGCAATACATCTCTCAGCCACTAAGATCAGAACATGTAGTGTTTGCAGTTCACACTTGTTTTCTGAGCTGCATAGTCCTGTTAAGATCCACTGACATAAACACGTTATATTTTCTATTGAAGGTGATATTTTAAGCACAGGCCTAAAGGTGTGAGTAGCCAAGCGTGAGTAGTCCATTGATTTCAGTAGCATTAGTGAAATCACAATCTATTACAATTTTAAGGGCCCTGTAGATCCAAGGCCTGAATGTAATAAAAATATTGCTGTTAATATCTTAATTAGTCATATCATTCTTTTTACTGTTCCTGCAGCCCTGCAAGATGCCTTCATTGGAGGGGAAACATTTACTAAATATTTTTATAGCTTATTAAAAATTAAAAGAGCAGTGTAAGGATTACAAAATTCCATCACACCGGGTCTTCATAGGTCACACAATGATTTGATGCAGTCAAATGTCATGCGTATTAAAGAGTGTATATATTATATACTCTTTACAAATCCTTTTACAAATAGCCAGATTTTCCTATATTTTAGCCTCAGAGTTCACTCTAAGTAGGAAACTATTTAATACTTTGCTATAGATGATGTTAGGACAGGTAGTTTGGTGGGTAAGAGAGGATTTAAAAACCTGCCCTAAACACAATCAAATTCTAACCATTTGTCTAATTGTATAGAAACCATGCTGTTCAGCTGGAATTGAACAGATCACTGGAGAGATTCCTCATGTATGGTCACCTCCTTAGTGACCACAAATGTTGATGCTTTAACTTGTGCAGCAGATAAAGTGAATGGGTGTAGGATGATCTAGAACTAGCTGAAGATCTCCAATACTGAGTGCCTGACAGCTCTCAGGGTTAAGACTACCTGGGTGACCCTAAATAGGTCATACTTTTGAACCCCTTTTGTGCATACATGAAATGGAACCTTTACATGGAATATCTCACTTTTCCAAACCTTTGTGCTTCCTCTGTGGTACATGATAAATTTCTTTCCAAGATACTTGATTTCAGTAAAGAGACTGTGGAAATGAAGAGTATCCATGGACAGGCCCTCAGGGAAGCAGTAAGATGACATGAAAGATCATGAAGTGATATTTTAATGACAAAGGAGGGTGATAGTGCACTGCAATAAAGATAATGAAACTTAAAAGAAGGCTTTGGGGAGGTTTTTGAAGGCACACGTGGCAATCAGATGCCTCTCTCCCACTACATATCAATAGGAGCTAGGCATTTAACTGTCATCTGCACTTGTGAAAATCTCAATCTTCATCTATATTAGAAAAGTTTGCATGTTTAACTAAAGTGCTGTGAAACTTGCTACAGTTAAGCCAGTGTAAATCCTAGCATTGGCACACTCGAGCCAAGGGCAAACCAGCTTTAAACATCTCTACATGAAGGATTTCTATCAGTTTAAATAGATCATTATTAAGTTAAACCAATGCCCACACCTGATACTGACAAAACTGTACAGCAAAATGGGCTGGGTGGGGAAACAAACAGCATAGGGAAGGGAAGTTTGCTGAGGGCAAGAGAATCTTATAGCAATCTGTACCTGTGTACCTGTATTTGCATAAACCATTGTGTGCCACAGAAATGTCAGCAATGTACTAACTGTGCCTTTTTGCAAGGAGATGAGAAAAACAAAACGTTCTCACTGCATCTGCAGGGGGAAAGAAAACTGAAAGCGTGGGCAGTAGAGAAATATCTGTGCATGATGAGAAGGCTGCAGCAAACAGTTATTTTAATTAAAAACGAATGTAAGGCTTGAACCATCAGGAAATGATTAGATCTGATATTAGTTAGCTAGGAAAAGTTATTGACATGGAGAAGGTGAAAGAATACCTGATAAAACTACATATTTCTAAATCAGCAGGACCAGATGACACGCTTCCAAGGCCTCTAAAGGAGCTAGCACAGGATACAACGGGACTGCTAGCCATCAGTTTTGAAAATACATGGAGAACAGGTGAGATCCCAGAAGGCTGGAGAAAGCAAATGTAGTCATGATCTTTAGCAGGCTAAAAAGGACAGCCCTAGGGTACTACTGACCTGTTCATTTGATATCAGTTGAGGGATAAAACGGTGTTGAAAAGTAACAAAGAATCCAATATTCAAGCCCTTCTATGGAACCCTATCCATGGACCAAGTGTAGCCTTGATGTTACATCAAGGAATGAATATGGTATGGTAAGCAGTGTGGGTTCATTAAAAAAAACCCCCAGAAAATAAGTATTGGAAAGCACTGACAGCCTTCTTGCCTAAAATCATAGGTTCATTTGGCAAAATGAATGTAGCGGATTTTAATCTGTAGGTAAGATTTGCAGTGTTTTTCTGCCAGGAAAAAGAATAGACATTTGTAGAAGATTTAAAAGGTATTCTGCAAGCCGTGGCAAAGTACAAACAAGAGCTAAAAAGGGCACTTGTCCCTTTGAACTTACTTTGTTTTCTTTATTTTGTGATACTTATTTCAAAAAGTTGCTTTGAAAAATACTGTAATGTTTTTCAGCTGGGACTTCCTTGACTGACCATAGCCTAGCTTCATGCTTCTATAAATTTCTGTGGTATCAGTGAGCTCACTTCAGGTCTTAGCTGTGAAGAGAGAGGTCTCTAGTGAGATTGATCTATAACTCAAGCCAGAAAGTCTGGAATTTTCAGTTCTAACACCAGTTTGAGTGCTAGATGAGTGACTGATGAGTGACTTTAAGCTAACATTTCATAGAATCATAGAAAATGAGGGTTGGAAGGGACCTCAGGAGGTCATCTAGTCCAACTCACTGCTCAAAGCAGGGCCAGCCTGGACTAGATTATCCCAGCCAAGGCTTTGGAGGTCTTAAAAATCTCCAAGGATGGAGACTGCACAACCTCTCTGGGTAACATGTTTCAGTGTTTTACTACCTTGCTAGTGAGAAAGTTTTTCCTAATATCTAACCTAAACTTCCCCTGCTCAGATCCATAGATTGTAAGGCTGGAAGGGACCTTGGAAGATCATTGGGTCCAGCCCCTTGCACCAAGCAGGAAAGATAACGGGGGTCAGGTGACCCCAGCAAGGTGACTATCTAATCTCCTCTTGAAGATTTCCAGGGTAGGCGATTGCACCACCTCTGGAGGGAGCTTATTCCTCAGTCTGGATGCCCTGACTATGAAGACGTTTTTCCTAACGTTGAGCCTGACTCGGTCTTCCAGGAGTTTGTGGCCATTACTCCTGGTTTTCCCCTTGGGTGCCCTGGTGAACAGTTGCTCACCGAGCCCCTGATGTACTCCCCCAGTGTAGCGCTAAGCTGCTACCAGGTCCCCTCTTGGCCTTATTTTCCCAGAACTAGATGCAGTACTCCAGGTGCTATCTCACCAATTCAGTACTCCAGCTGAAGTCTCACCAGTGCTGAGTAGAGCGGAAGAATCAGCTCCTTGGTTTTGCTGGAGATGCATCGATTGATGCATGCCAGAGTATTATTTGCCCTACTAGCTACAGCAGGGGTGGGCAAAATGTGGCTGGCAGTCCAGATGTGGCCCGCCAGGCCATTCTATCTGGCTTGTGGGGCCCCTAAAAAATTTAGAAAATTAATATTTATCTGCCCCTGGCTGCCTGTCTTGCGGCCCTCGATGGCTTGCCAAAACTCAGTAAGCAGCCCTCCGCCCAAAATAATTGCCCGCCCAGGGTGACACAGATCCATTCGCTACAACTCTCTGGGTTCTGTCCTGCAGCCAGTTTCTCACCCACATGACTGTCTTGGACTTAAGCCCACAATCCTCCAATTTTCTCGTGAACTTAAGAACATCGCACTGCCAGCTCATATTCATACTGTAGTCTATTATTACCCCCAGGTCCCTTTCATTCATGGTGCTAGTCAGTTTGGTGCCACCAGGCCTGTAGATGTGTTGGAGGGTGCTCGTCCTGAGGTGGACCACTTAACATTTCTCAACATTGAACTTCATCAGATTCTGTTCTGCCCAATTTGCTAGCATGTCTAGGTCCGCCTGTATCTGCAGCCTATCTTCAAGCATGACCACGCTCCCCAATAACTTGGCGTCATACGCAAACTTGGCCAGTGAGCTCTTCACCCCTGCATCCAAATAATTAATAAAGATGTTGTAAAGTACAGGACTGAGCACCAACCCCTGCGGGACACCACTGCCCACTTCTCGCCAGGATGACACAGATTCGTTCACTATGACTCTCTGGGTTCTATCCTGTAGCCAGTTTCTCACCCACCTGACTGTCTTGGACTTAAGCCCACAACCCTCCAATTTTCTCGTGAACTTAAGAAAAACCGCAAGTTAAGAACATTTCTCTTTGTTCTGCCATCTACCACCACTGAGAACAGTCTAGCTCCAGTATTGAGAGGTGTTCAGCTACGTGATTGATAATCATCTCTTAGTGAACTGATGTCATTATTTATTCTTTTTATTCATCATACCTTTGATATCATATCTCATTAAGCTCTATTGGCTTGCCTGAGAATTTTGGCTAAGTTAGATTCTTTATTTGCTTTGAATATCATGTTTCCTATCTAAAGAACTGGTATGAAAGGCCACCTTTCCTGAATGCTTCTCCTCACCTGGAAGTTTAGGGTTATGCATAACATATAGGCTTGCCCGTTACTGGACTTGGACACTTTACCTTTTCGGGTTGATTTTAAATGGACGTACTGAACCTTTGACATCAGTCACAGGGAGTCAGGGTCTGGTTATAAAAAAAAAAAAAAAAATGTGATAGCAACTGAGGTAGATCTGAGAATTAGGTATGCTGGGTAGTAATTCTCAGGAATGCTTTTTCTTCCCTCTTCTATAAAGAGATAAGACTGAAGTGTACTGTATTGAGGAGGGCTATGGGCACTTGTGAAGGTAAGCAGAGCTTTTGGCTGATAGGCAACATTTATAATCATTATTTGACAGGTATTTTGAGAAAGCTGAAAAGTAGCAGGTAACAATCAAGTCAGTAGTGATGGGGGGGGGTCTAAAGCGAACTTGCAGCAGTGAGGGTCATCCAGGAATTGGGTGTGTTTTGATGAAAAATAAAGTATTTTTAGGGTCTGCCTTCCCAATGGTCCTGGGGAACAATGTTCTCAAGCACGTTCTGCCCACCCTCTTACAGAGGGAGATGGCAGGCCTCTTCTCTGACTGAAGGGCCCAAGTTGTGAGCTGGTAACAGAAAGGTTGGCAGTTCAAGTGTGGTTGTGGGCAAGTGATCTCAACTATTTATTTAGGGTCTTGTCGCCTGGCTTAGGGGTTTCAGCTACTGGTAGAAAGCTTATGAGTTCAGTGTGCCCTAGCAGGCAGAAAGACATTTTCCAGTTCAGCCCAGGAGAGGAGCCTAAAAGCAGGCTTTCCAAGTGACCAGGGAAGAGCAAACAGGGCAGTTTGCTAGCAGTTTACTAGGAGCAAGAGGAGGAAGGGAGCCAGACAGCTAGGCCAGATATAGCTCTGGGAAACTGAGTTAGCCTGGTGAGCTACTTTGTGCATTTCTGACTGTGCCTGTATTTGTGTGGTAGTGGGGCAGGGTGTGTACTCTGAGAGGCCTCGTTGTTGGCTGAATTGCTGGCTGCTTGGCAATGATTGGTGCTAGGTTGGGGAATTCAAGTCCTAATGAGCTGACCCTGCCAGCTGCAGTCAGTTCAGCCCAGGAGAGGAGCCTAAAAGCAGGCTCTCCAAGCGAACAGGGAAGAGCAAACACCTCCAGGCTGAGGTGAGCAGGCTGTGCAGCATCAAGGCTGTTGAGAAGGAGACAGAGGAGTTGAACAGAAAGGCTTTGCAGCAGAATGAGGACAAGAAGACGGAGCACGAGGACCTGAATGGAGCTGAGTTGAAGGTGGTCACTTCAGGCTCCAGGCCATGTGGTGCAAGGGAAACTTCTCTGGTTCAGTTGTGCAACAGGAATGAGACCCTTGTACTGCTGGTGGAGGAAGGACTGGAGACACTTGCTCCAGAGGAAGAAAGGAAGCAAGCTCCTGTCCAGAAGAGGAGACAGAGGGTGGTGGTAGTGGGTGACTCATTTCTGAGGGGGATGCAGGGTGTCATCTGTCAGCCTGATCTCTTCACATGGGAGGTCTGCTGCCTTCTTGGGCCCCATATCTGGGATGTGGCAGAGAGTATTACAAAATTCATCCAGCCCTCTGACCACTACCCCATGCTGCTCATCCATGGAATATCCCTGGGCGGGTCCTGAGTGACTACAGGGCTATGGGGGCTGGGCTCAAGGGATTGGGGTCACAGGTGGCTTTCTCTTCTGTTCTCCCAGTCAGGTGTTGGGGCCCCTGGAGGGACAGTTGTATTGAGGATGTCAACTTGAGGCTCAGGAGATGGTGCCACAGCGAGGGTTTGGGATTTTAGGACTATGGAATACTATTCCAGGATAGAGACTAGTTGGGAAGAGATGGCATCCACCTCATGCCATGGGGGAAGAAACTGTTTTCTTCCAGGATGTCTGACTTGCTGGAGAGGGCTTTAAACTAGGTACATCCAGAGATGGGTGTACAGACGGGGATTCAGGCCAGGGGACAGCTAAGCAGGAAGGATATTAGACAGGGTGGTCAGGGAAGTGTCAAGAGGCTGGAAGGACGTTGGGGTGGTGGAGAACTGGGGGTTACCAATGGGGGACTTAAGTGTCTATGCAGAAATGCTAGGAGTATGGGGAATAAGCCGGAGGATCTGGCACTCCTGCCAGCAAATAGGCAACATGATCTCATCGGAATGTCTGAGACCTTCTGGGATGCCATGCATAACTGGTCTGCATGCATAGAGGGCTACAGGCTGCACAGAAGGGGTCAGGTAGGGAGGTAGAGAACAAGAGAGGAGGTGTAGCTCGCTATGTAAAAGAGCAGTATGCCTCCTTGGGACCCAAATTGGTTCAAGAGAAGGGCGACTCGAGACACTTGTGGTTTAAGGTACAGAGGAGACGATCAGAACAGGACTCAATGGTAGGCATCTACTACAGACCACTACACCAGGAGGAGCAGCTGGATCTGAAATTTTCCAGAGAACTGATGGAGGCAGCATGTTCGAGGGATGTGGTTGTCACAAGTGACCTCAATTACACTGACATCTGCTGGGAGGAGCATTCAGCCAGATCTGACCGGTCACATAGGTTTTTCACCTGCATGGAATAACTTTATTTAGTACAGGTACAGTAGTTTTATACAGTACAGTTCACCTCCTTTAGTACAGGAGTTGAACAGGCCAACCAGGGGGCTTTGTTGGATTTGGTTCTAGCCAAAGGGGATGACCTGGTGGGAGATATGAGGATTGAGGATAATCTGAGAGATGGTGATCATGAGATCATCATAGGGCAGGGAAATCAACCAGTAGGCAGAGGTGCTCGACTTCAGGAAGACTGACTTCAATGAGCTTCGAAAAACAGTGGGAAAGACCCCATGGGTAGAGGAACTGGAGGGGAAGGGAGTTCAGGAAGGGTGGATGTTCCTTGAAGGAGTGATCCTTAGAGCACAGCAAAGGTCCATTCCTCTATGCAGGAAGGGTGGTAAGGGAGCTGGGAAGCTCTCTTGGTTTACCAGAGAAGTCAAGGACTGCTTAAAAAAGAGGCTTATGGACAGTGGAAACAAGGGGTAATCACCAAGGAGGAATACGCAAGTACAGGCATCCCGCATCTTATGTGCATTTAACTTGCCCGAATTCAACTATATGCGGGTGGGGAGGGAGGCAGGGCTTGAGTCTGCATACGGTGCTGCCGCTTACCTGGAGGCCCGGCCACCACCACGCTGCCAGCGGTGACTGTCTCTGCCTCCAAAACCTCCCACCGCCGCCATGGAGCCGTGCCCGGAGCTGTGTGGTCAGCCACTGGGCATGGTGGTGGCCGGGCTGCACACAGCCATACCCACCACCACCCTGCGCTGCGCAGCTCCGCAGCGGTGGCGGGAGGTTTTGGAGGCAGAGGCAGTCACCGCTGGCACGGTAATATGCAATTTCACTATACGTGATTTTCGCCTTTACGTGCTGCCTTTAGAACGTAACCCCCGCGTAAGATGTGGGATGCCTGTATAGCTCATATTTGTAGGGAGAGGATAAGGAAGGCAAGGGCAGAGACTGAAATTAAGTTGGTAACTGAAATCAAGGACAATAAGAATCCCTTCTTTAGGTATATTGGGAGCAGAAGGAAGACCAAGGGAAATGTAGGGCCCTTGCAGAATGGGACTGGACAACTGACAACAGACAGTCAGGAGAAAGCTGACCTCTGTAATGAATACTTTGCATCTGTGTTCCTGCATTGGTGGTCACCCACCTGGTCAGATACTGGACGGATGCAGGGGGGGTGGCGATTGCCAACAATGGTCATGTTGAATGGGTGAGGGAGCACATAAAGCGGCTGAATGTCTTCAAATTGGCAGGACCAGATGGACTGCACCCAAGACTGCTGAGGGAATTGGTTGGAGTCATTGCAGGACCATTGGCAAAGGTATCTGAAGACTTGTGGTGCTCGGGAGAGGTCCCAGAACACTGGAAAAGGACCAGTATGGTGCCAGTCTTTTAGAAGGGGAGGAAGGAGGATCCGGGAAAATAGAGGCCAGTTAGTTTGACCTTGATACAGGGTAAAATTTTGGGAAAATGTATCAAGAAGTCCATTCGTGAGAGACTGGCAGAAGGCATGATGCTGAAGGATAGCCATCATGGTGTCATTGTGGGCAGGCTGTGTCTGACCAACCTCATCTCCTTCTATGATTAAGTAATGACCGGCTTGTATGTGGGAGACATGGTTGCTATCATATACTTGGATTTTAAAAAGGCCTTTGATGTGGTCTCCCATAGTGCACTTATTTGAAAAAAAAATGAGGGATTGTGGGCTGGCAGAGTCCACGGTCAGATGGGTTGGGAACTGGCTAAGGGTTCAAAAACCCAGAGACTGTTAGTGGATGGGTCTGTATTGTCTTGGCAGGAGGTGGCCAGTGGTGTCCCTCAGAGTTCGATTCTTGGCCCCATACTGTTCAACATCTTTATCAGTGATTTAGATGAGGATGTGTAAAGCATGCTGGTCAAGTTTGCGGACAGTACTAAGTTATGGGAGAAAACACTCATGCTAGGGGATAGGATGCAGATCCAGGTGGACCTGAACAAGCTGGAAAGCTGGGCGGAGCAAAAATGGATGCAGTTCAATAAAGATAAATGCAGAGTGCTTCATCTTCAGAGAACTAACCAGCAAGATGAATATAGGTTAGGAGGAGATGTGCTGGCCAGCACAAAGGCTGAAAGGGACCTTGGGGTTATGGCTGATCACAGGATGAACATGAGCTGCCAGTGCAATGCTGTAGTCAAGAGAGCTAATAGCATACTGGGATGCATTAGCCAATGTGTGGTGAGTCAGGCTAAGGAAGTGATACGTCCTCTCTACTCAGTGCTGATGAGACCCCAGCTGGAATACTGTGTCCAGTTCTGGGCACCACACTTCAAAAAAAGCCGTGGAAAATCTTGAAAGGGTCCAGAGAAGGGCCACAAGCATGATTAAGGGCTTGGAGGACAAACCTTGTGAGGAAAGACTGAGATCTAGGACTGTTCAGCCTGGGGAAGAGAAGACTTGAGGGGGCACTTGATGGTCATCTATAAATATGTAAGGGGTGAATATCAGGAGCTGGAAGAAAAACTGTTTCCTAGGGCACCCCAGGGGAGGACAAAAAGCAATGATCATAAGCTGTTAGAGGATGGTTTCAGGTTGAATGTAAAGAAGAACTTCTTTACAGTAAGGGTGACCAGAATCTGGAATAGACTTCCCAAGGAGGTGGTACAGTCCCCAACCTTGGAAGTCCTGAAGAGGAGACTGGACAGACACCTTGCTGAGACCATTTGATCTCAACAGTATTCCTGCCCAGAGCAGGGGGATTGGACTCAATCTTTCAAGGTCCCTTCCAGCCCTTAATTTCTATGGTTTAGGAAATCCTATCCCATCTCCCTCCCCCGGCCTGCCCTCAAGTTCTCTGCTTTGGCATGCTTAAGAGTTTGCAGTGGGGGTGTCCCCGAAGTATCTTCACCTTCTCATTTCCAGGTTTGACCCTTGTACACATCCCCATAGAGGCGAGAAAAACAGAGAGACTGACTGAGGTGATTCTGCCAATTCATCACAGTTCCTTTTATAAAGAATAAGGGAAGTGAAGTTCATGAATCGCTGTAAGTTAACCACCTTGGACTGCAGGTGAAATTGCAAATGACTCTGAATGCTTATGAAAGCACCTTTGGGATGATAAAAGGAATAAAAGCAAGGTGCTGATATAAAAGTATTTCCTTGATGCATAAGAACTTCCATTTACTGGGTTAAATCATAAGTCCATCTTGCCAGTATCTTGTGATACAGTGGCAGAGAGTGGGTGCTGAAAGGGAGAGTGAACTGGGTATAACCTTCCCCCCCCACTGTTCCTCTCTTTCTTGTAGTCTCCAGTATTTAAGGTCTAGGAAGTTCTGATTCGGAGGCCGTACCCCTAACTCCCATGTTTAACAGCTACTAATGTCCCTTTCCTGGGGGCTAAACTATCAGCTTCCACAACATCTGGTGGCAATGAGCTCTACCCTTTAATTATACACTGTGTGAGAGAGAATTTACTTTTGTTAGTTTTAAACTTACTACCTACTAGTTTAATTTTGTGACCTCTAATTCTTGTATTGAGAGAGAGAGAGTAAATAGTAAATCCTTTTTCACTTTCTCTTCACCATTACATTATTTATAAATCCTTGTCGCATCCACTGTCAGGTGTGTCTTATCTAAACTAAACAGGCCTCTCTAGTCTCTCCTCATATGGAAGCCCCTCTAAACCACTAAGCATCCTTGTTGCCCTTCTCTGTACTTTTTCCAGTTCTTCTGAGGTGTGGGGACCAGAACTGAGCACACTATTCAAGATGCGGATGCACCATGGATTTATAAAAGGGCACGATACTTTTCATCTCATTTAAAATTCCTTTCTTAATAATCCCTAACATTTTGTTTGCCTTTTTGAAGGCAGCTGAGCACTGAGCTGATGTTTTAAGCAAACTGTCCACAATGACTGCTGCCAGATCTCTTTCCTGTGTGGTAACAGCTAATGACCATTATAGTATAGGTATTGTTTGGGTTATTTTTGCCAAAAGTTCCAGATCCTTCTGTAGTTCCTCCTTAGTCTTAACCACTTGGAATAATTTTGTGTCATCTGCTGCCCACCTCACAACTTACCCTTTTTTCCAGATCATTTATGAGTATGTTAAACAGCACTGGTCCCAATTTAGATCCCTGGGGACCCCAGTGTTTACTACTTTCCATCCTAAAAACTGACCATTAATATTTACTCTTTGCTTTCTATCTTTGAGCCAATTTCTAATCCACAAGTAGATGTTCCATGAATACCTAATTTAGTTAAGAGCCTCTGATGGAGGACCCTTGTCAAAGGCTTTTTTGGAAGTCCAATATACTATGTCAGCTGGCTCACCGCGATCTCCCTGCTTATTGACACCCTCAAAGAACTCTAGTAGGTTGGCAAGGCATGATTTCCCTTTGACAAAGCCATGTTGATTGCTCCACAGGAAGACCTCTTCATCCATATGCTGAACAATTCTTTTTATTATTATTGTTTTGACAAGTTTTTAGGAGCAGAAGTTAGGCTCACCATCACATAGTTCCTTGTATCCCGTGTAGAGCCTTTTTTTAAATATGGGAGTCACATTGGCAACCTTCCAGTCCTCTGGTACTGAGGCTATTTTTAATGATTCACTCCCACACCTAATGGATGACAGCAGTTGCCTGACACTAACATTTTGGAGAGTTACATGCATGCGCTCGGTTATAGGGTCTCCCTCTGAAAATAGAGGGGTGACCATATGGTTGGATGCTTGGAGAAATAGATTCACAAAATTCAGAAAGCTGGAATCAGAGGAAATCCAGTTGTACCTGAACTTGTGCTGGAAAAAAGCAAATAAAATCTTACCAAGTATAGTAAGCCCTGGATTTTTTTTTCTAGGTGGCAGCCATCCCTCCCAGCGAGCAAAGACAGTTCCTTTTATGCAAAAAACTCTTTTCTCTGGGACCTAGCACTGAATATCTAGGCTTATGGTTAAAACGTCTCCTTTTTAGAAACCTTCATTTTGCTTTCTAGAAGCTCAGGTTGTTACAAATGCAAAGAATTCCACCTGATAGACTAAGCCTATTCCCGTATAAGCAGCTCTCTGGAGTAATGGACATTGGTTCATTGGGACACTGGGAAGAAGCTCCTAAATTTCTCCTGTTTTGACTGGTCATTTTGTACATCAATACTTGTTTGGGAAATGAGCTCTGTTTTCAACAGATGGCTCAGGAAAGCTAAGTGCTGTGGCAGGGCTGTGGTTATGTACAGAGTGGGAATGTGGAAAGTTTTCAAAACCACCTCATGGGAAGTGAGCTTGGGTAAATTCAAAAAGAGGTTGGATGAACACCTGTCTGGGGTCATGTGATCCCAGCATGTGCTCCGGCCAGTGGCGGGGAGTCAGACTAGATGATCTATTTAGGTCCCTTCTGACCCCTAACTACTATGAAACTATGAGCTGCCCAACCTGCATTAATTCCAAATCCCTTAGGTAGTCTTGAACATTTCAGCCTTGAGTTCAGCATGAACTTCGAAAGGGTGTCTTTGATGAATAGTGACGTCACCACCCATTAGCCTCCCAACCCACTCAACTGTTAAGCTGGGCTCCTAATAAAATGTCGGCCTTCCCTGTTGTGAATTTGCCTTTCCCTGCCCCTGAAAGGTGATTAAAAAAAAGAATATGCTGAGGCTTAGACTGAAACTGCCCTTGGGCTGTTGACTTTGTACTTCTATTAATTAGTGTGCAGCTTAATTGTAAACTGTACAGAGCCTGAAATGCTGTTGTAGTTTTGAATGTCAGGCAGCTGGAGGTGGTTGGCAAGTGTCTGTGGGAGAAAGGTCTTAGGGATAGGACACTGTTTAAACAAACTCCAGGATTGCTTGCTTCATGTGTTTTGTTTTGTTTTTTACCTGAGCTGTCTCTCTGTTAGAAAAACTAATCAAGAGAGGTTGGAGTATTTCTCAGACCCCACTGGTGCTTACTACCCTTTTCATGTGAAAAGGGAAAAAGAAGGCAGATACAAAATGCAACTGAGAAATATATGTTAGCACATCTGAAGAAAGAAATAATCCAAAACACAGCTATTCACTGGGGAAATGAGCATTGGAAGACAAGGATGCTTTAAAAGACCTAGTAAACAGTATGTTAGTTATGAAATGGTGAAAGGAAAAAAATCCATTGTGAGTATTAGGCCTGTGCAAAGCGGCAAGTATTCAATTTGGATTCAGCCGATTTGGAGGGACAGTGATTCGATCAGGTGATTTGAATCACTGTCTCGATTCGATTCAGCCAAATCGGATTTGAAGATTTGGCACCACTTCAGTGATTTGGCCATAGAATAAACAGGCAGCAGTTCTTGACGCTGTTGCCTCCAGGTGGTGTCTGTTGTGGTGGGCAGGGTGGGGGGCAGATCAACATCCCCACAATGAGGGAGGGATTGTGGCTGGGGCTGGGACAAACTGCCCAGCCAGGGCAGGGGGGTGGGCATGGGACTCAGCGAGGGGACATCCCGCCATTGTGTGCCATCAGGCCAGGAGGGCATGGGAGCCGGCATGTGCCCCTGGATCTGTGCAGGGCAGGCTGGGTCCAGCTGCACTCCAGAAGGCTAGTCCCAGCCACCAGCCGCAGGGCTGCACTCCGTGGTGTGGAGCCCGGGCTGCACTCCAGGTGGTTAGCCCCCACTGCTGGGCTGCACACTGTGGGGCAGGTGGAGCCAGACCTGCGCTCCAGGCTGTGGCTGGGGCTAGCCACCCGGAGCACAGCCCTGGCTTCTCCCACCCTGTGGAGTGCAGGACAGCAGCAGGCAACTGGGGCTTGCTGTCCATAGTGCAACCCTGGCCAGGGAGGGGGTGTGGAGGCTCATATTGCTGCACACCACCAGTCCAGGAGCTGCTTATATGGCAGCTTGTCCGGCAGCTCTTGCCGCTGCTCCTGCTGCTGGTCTGGGAGGGTATGGGGCAGGGGCATGTGCCCCAGGATCTGTGCGGGTCGGGCAGGGCTGGGGCTGCACCAGGTGAAAGATGCTGGGAGCGGGGGCTATGCCCCCCTCACTGCTAGCCCAGCCAGCGTGGGGCCGGCATGAGACTGAGCCTCCGTGCTGCCTCCAGACAAGTGGTGCACAGTGACAGAAGATGGCCCAGCCTCCCAACGACTCACGGATGAGCGGCAGCTTCACCCTGGCTGGGCATGCAGCAGCAGAGTAGGGATGCGGGGAATGTGCCACCCAAAAACTGACTGCAGCTCCCCCCCCATAACTCCTGCTTTCCTGCCGGGGAGGCTGAATCCAGAAGCAGTGCAATGGCTCAATCTTGCACCATCTGAGCGAGCGGCAGGGGGGCATAGCTCCCACTTCCAGTGCTTTCTGCCTTCCATCCAGCACAGCCCCAGCCCCACATGCCCCGCGCAGCTTATGGGCCACACACCCCCCCCCCATGTCCTCTTGGGCCAGTGGCGGGAGCAGTGGCGAGAGTCACTGGACACGCCACCACACAAGCGGCTTCCAGACTGGTGGCACACAGTGGCATGAACCGTCCCACCCCCTCTGTGGGCAGCGCTTGTCCCAGCCCCAGCCCCAATCCCTCCCTCGCTTTGGGGGCATTGATCTGCCCTCCACCACGCCCCTTCCCTCCCTCCTCCACCCACCACAACAGACTTACCAGCTGGAGGCAGCTGTGTCCAGTGTCCTCAAGGGCTGCTGCCTCTTTAGTCTATGGCCAAATCTCCAAATCGGTGCCGGATCTTTTTTGAATCAATTCAGAGGCTTCTGATTCAATTCGGAGCTTTTAACGGGTCTCCCGATTTGATTCGTATCCACAGATTCAGCTGCCAAATCTCCTCTGAATTGAATTGGCTACCAAAGCTTTGCACAGCTCTAGTGATTGTGCTATACAGTGTATCGTACAATATAGGGCCTTTGGGACCCTAGTTGATTTATTATGAGCACAGGGTCAAGTACAATGAAACTTTAGTCCTAATTGATGCTACAGGAATTTTAATACTAGAACCTGCAAACAAAGAGAGGAAAGTTCATCTTTTCTACAAGAGCACTTCTTTCTGGGCGCTCAGTAGCACGAAAATGATAATCAATTTGCAGGAATGAGGCAAAGAGCAACAGATATGACAGAGGGGCTGAATATGTTATAACACAGGAGTAAAGCAGCTAAATACCGCATGTAGGACATGTCTTGGCTAATGAAGACTAATGGGAAGTAATAATTGTGTTTAAAGGGCATGAACATGAAGGAGAGCATTCAGGGTGGTCTGTGGGGGTAATGGGATGAGACTGAGCAAATATTGAGAGAGATTTCCTAACAATGAGGTCTGTTACAATGGAAATAGCTTTTCAAGGAAGTGGTAAGCCGTTGCCTGAGTCTCTTTAAAACAAACCTGAGATTTGTAACTTGGGGTGGGAGGGAAGGGGCAAGTGGGGTACCAACTGTGGCTGATGACTATGAGGGGGTGCCAGAATCACCCCCCAGGGGCGCATCCAGATGAGCCCGCACATGCCTCTTGCAGAGTCTCAAACTCCTTTTGAGATTCTGCAAGAGGCATATGCAGGAATGAGAAAATGTTCCCTGCGCTGCAAAATTAGACCCCTGGATATCCAAAGGTAAAAAAAACCCACAAAGAAAAAAAACAGGGCAGGGAGTCCTGGACCGTGCCCTAAGGCAACCGGAGGCTGGGTCCTCCACGGAGATGTCTGGCTGCCAGAGTGTCTCTATGGTTGGCCCTTGCCCTGGTGCCAGCTGCAGGGATCTGGACCTGGGCTCCAGTGCTGGTAAGTAGG
>NW_005841935.1:3119940-3127658 GCF_000455745.1 Alligator sinensis
TACAGAGCCCAACTCGCCAGCCACAGCCCACTGGCAGCTGGCCCAGAGGGGCAGATGCCTCTACTGACTGTGCAGTCCCCATCCAGGTCTGGCAAATGCGCAGCAGGTCACAGCCAGGCAGCAGCCCCCACTGCCAGACTGCTGCAGTGGGTAAAGGGTGCAGAAAACTCTCAGGGATGCTTCAGCAGTCCATCTGGCACAAGGGGTAGTGTCCCCAGGTACCAGTTGGCTGGGCCCCAGAAGCTCCTGAGAGCAAGTTGCCCTGAGTTACTTGCCAATGTAGCTTTTTGTACTGATGGGGCCAGGACAGGGCAGCTTTTTATACTGCTAGGGACAGCACAGGCGCTGGTTCCGGGCTCTAGCTCTCCCTGGCTGCAGATCTAGGAGGAGCCTGGCAGGGTTATTTTGTTGTAAGTGGCACAATTTGCCCCACACTAAAGTGCATGTCTGGGCACATGTGCTGAGACAAAGCTCCGGATCAAATTTGCACTGCTTCTACTTGAGCTGCTGCAAGCGCATGTGCTTGCATGTGTGGACGCGCCCCATGAGTCTTTGCCACAGCAGGGACAGGTCTGAACTCTCCATGGGGGGAGACTTTGCTGCAATAGGCACAACCCTGCACCCATGTAGCAGGGTAAGGAGGGAGGGAGTTAACAGAGCCACCAGGGTTGGCTCCCAGGGAACCTGGACATAGGGCTGCTGTTGCTGGAGCAGAGCTGATGCTTCTACAGTAGCTGCTGTGCCAGTGGCAGTGGTAGCCCAGGAAGGTAAGCCTTCACTTCCCTTAACCCTCCCCCTTCGACAGCCTGGTCTACAGTGGTCAGCAAACCCTCTCACACCACCCCCACTCCCCAACTCCAGGCACTCAGTGAGCTCACTATGTCTCTGCTGGGACAAAGCTCTTGAGACTGTGTTTCAGTCAGGGATAAAGGGCTGTCATGTGTTGGGTTTTTTTGCTCATTTCATTATCTCTTTATTTTTTGTGTCATACTATTGAGATAGCACTCGAAGCATGCCAGTTGCTCTCTAAGCACTTAGGGAATGGCCATCCTCTCCCACAATAAGCTTACCATCAAGGAAATCAGAAACCAGGAGAAGTGTAATGAAGGTCCTGGGGTGCAATATTAAAAGCCATTTAATTCAATGAGGATGGGTGAACAACTTGTTCATTTCCACTTTTTTCACTAAGCCCAGTACCTAGCAACCACTGTATAGCTACTTATTTATTAGCAGATTTCAGGGTTGTGCTAGTTGGCTTCCTGTTGGAAGAGAAATTGGCAATGCAGAATCTGGGTATTTTCCCAGTGCAACTTGTTTCTTTACATTATTCATGAAACAAAGGTGGCTACAAACAGCATATAGTCAATCTCTCATTTCTCTTGAGCAGCTGTACCTTAAAAATTTAGTCTAACTAGAGGTGCTAAGAAAGGACAAACTGCTTGTAACGGCTTTCTTAGAAAAAAATAACATTTTAGTACTTTTTTTGGCAGGAGGTAGGGCACAGTGGCACCTTTGATAACTCAGTGGTTATCAACATTTTAGACTCAAGCCACCACTCATTAGGCTCAAGGCACCCCTCAGAAAATGCTAGTTCTTAGCTTTCATTAATTTTTTGACTATGGGAAAATAATACAACAAAATATTAGAGCAAGTCTTCTATCACAAAGAGCTTGGAAAGACCAAAAAAAGGTCAGAATTGTTTTTAACACTGCATTCCTGTTTGCAACCTTGGGGTTTATCTTATGAATCATGTCTAGGTGTTTGCATCCCTAACAGTCAGAAACCTCTTTTAAAGGTGCTCTAAATTTTTTTGACATATATTGGTGCAAAAATCTTGTTCTTTCAGCTGGAATATTGAAACCTAATGGTGCTGTTGAATGGGAAAATAATTTATCAGCACTGCGAGTTATTTAAAGAACATGTTTTCCTAACTGGTAAGGCTGCAGGGAAATTTTAAGTATCTTATTGGATGGTTACAAGAAAGAATATGATAATTGTTTGGGCTCCTTTCATCACATCACTAGCATAGCTTGTTTAATATGTTTATTTTATAGTCTTGGTTTACTCACTTCTGTGTAGCTGATCTATGAAAGTTATGTAAATCTGTACAGCAGCTGAAGAAGCAGAAGGTAGAGAGCCCTGTGTCTCCTGGAAGTTGAGAATTTTTTGCTGGACTGTTCTACTTTAAATTAGAAAACAAATATCCCACCTCTAGCTGTGAGGGAGCTGGTGAGAATTGTTTCTGGACTGTTGTACTTTCAAACGCTGATTTAAGTGCTTTGAGCTTTTTTTCAAGAGACACTGCTACTCAGACAAGGGACTTTGATCTTCAAAAGAGAAGCCAAGCTGGGTTCTATTCTCCAGCACTGAATGTTCCATTTCCAGCTGGGCCTGCGTATTCTGCCCAGCACTAGAGAAAACAGGAACACACGTTGAGAGATGTCTTATCTGGGAGGGGACGAATGAAACGGAGACATTCCCCCCTCCCCCCCAGACCATCAGCATCCTAAAGGGATTTTGACCAACCAGCTAACAAAAAGTAGATGCCATTTCCCAGTGATCAACTATCACCATATGTTTTCAAACTGACTGTTATGAGGATGTGTGTATGCTATCGGATGATACCTTAGCAGTAAGGATTAGATGGGACAATAGTTATGTTGCAGTTAACTGCCTTTAATTTGCTGCAATTAACACATCACAGTGGCAGGATGTAGTGACAGTTTTAGGTTACGAAATGCATGGCAATCCTATCTCAGTGGCCTCTCCCTTGGATTGTAACCATTGCTTTGGTCAGAAGTCTGTCCCATCCATCACTGCCAAACAGGGAAATCACACACACACACACACACACACACACACACACACACACACACACACACACACACACACACACACACACACACACACACACACTCTAATCTAGGCCTGTAACCACAAAAAACGTCTTTGCCTTCATTACTGCAGCTCTGGAGGACACGTCTGTGCCACCTCTGACTGTGCAAAGGAAAACATGCCTTGTCCATTGCAAATGCCAAAAAATATATAATTTAGCTCCTAGTGCTAAATGTGCATGCTAGCAATCACACATGATAATGAGAGCCTAAGCATGGCACGAGGGGATTCCCCGGCCTCCCTGGGCATGTGCCAGACAGCAGCTATGTTGCTTTTTCCCATCCCCATTGTGTTAGGTGCTATACAAATGCAAAATATAAAAGATGGTCCTTGCTCTAAAAGCTTTGGGTTAGATCCTGTTCAATGTATCAAGCACTTAAGTGGATTTACCAAAACATTATCCTCTTTCTAAATGTAATCCTCCATCTAAATGCGATCCTCTTCCACCCTGCTCAAGCCCCTGAAAAATATTTATACACCTACTTTTGTAACACTTAGCATTAAGACTGAGTCACAAAAAAGCAGCAAGTAGGTGGAGAGCCCACCCACTTTTGTGTTAATTACTTTTCAGGAACTTGAACATGGTGGAATAGGGGCATACTTGGGTGTCCAAATCTACTCAGATGCCTAATAGTTGGAATAGGATCTGGCCCTTTCAATCTGAGTCATGTGATTATTATATAGCCTCACTACCAAGTAGAATTAAGGTTGCTTACATGCCTTAACTGCTGCACAGGGCCACTCCATCCCCAGCTCCAGTGGGCAGGGCTGGGCCAGAATACCAGATAGCACTCACAGACTGAGCCTGCAGGTGGACCCCACCGTGGATCTGGTCCATGGACCAACCCTATCCAAAGGATCTGACTCCCAAACCAGCCCTACACCACTCATCTGGCTCACAGGACAAGAAGGTTTCACTCCACTGTACTAGTTTTATATCTCCTGAACTTTAAACGTATTCTTCTGAGGAGAGTGAATATGGGCAACTATGTCAATAGGAGAAGCTTTTGTGTATGTATGTATTTGTGTGCTGGTGAATACTATAAGTGGGGCAGATAATTACGCTTATAGGTACAGTTCTTCGACATAAGTCTTTTTTGCAGTGGGCTGTAGCCTAGCAACATTATTTTTGGCACTTCCCAACTTCTGAGTAATTTTGCAGTTGTAGTGGCCTTGTAGCCTAGTATTTTTGAGGGCATACATGACTGTAATCATATGTAAAACTAGAAGAGGGAAACTTTTGCCTCCATTGGGCTAGGTTTTTTTTAGAAATACCTATGAGTGAGAATTATGGGAAGATGGATTAATCTGAGGAAAAAAATCAATTTTACTAGCATGAAAAGTACTTTTTCTTTTTTCCTTTCCTTATCACTTCAACATTTCACATTTTCAGCCTGGTTTCAACCTCAGTTTCTGTGATTGTGTTGAACATTTTAAACAAAACACCTTCAGCCATTGTTGAGTTCAAAGAAATGCTGAGCAAGAGGAAAATACAAAAAATAGAGAAATACAGATAGAGATGGTTTATGCTATGAACTTCAGCTGAAGGTCACAGACTTGACATTTTTTCAGTGAGGGGCCTCTTGGTTTTGATGTGTGTCTTTCCGTGATGAGACTTTTATAATAGTGGTGATTTTGTGTGGGGTTTAAAAATATACTTCCCTCAGGTACTCAATAAGCTTATTTATTACTTTTTTATTATCACTGGTAACATTTTATATTTAAGTTTATTTATTAAATAACACGTTTAGCCTGGTCTTGGCTTCATGTGCATGGGCTCATTACTTCATTTACTGTGCAGGAGTGATGAACGTGGAGGGCTCCCGGGGAACATGGCATACGTCCAAAGCGCATGTTCAGTGCTACAAAGTTCTGTATCCAGGAGTCAGAAACAGGAGTCAGAGAATCACAGCTACACTTTGTTCTTGTAGGCTGAATGGTGAGAGATGTGTTATAGGAAGGGGTGAGAACTGGTGTTCTGGTGCTGTTGAGCTCCGCATTATGGTACCAAAATCAGTTTTCTCTGTCGGTTATATGGGTTTGTGTTTGTGGAACACTTGATGTAAGTGGGATAAAAGACACTACCTAAATGCAAGCTGGTTGTCTTGTCATTACTTGAGGCACATTTATGTCACTAACTGTGTGCACGCTTCCAATGTAAACATAGCCACTGCTGCCCCTCGGCATAATCCCTCTGCAGGCAGAGGCTGCCCTGTACTTGTGTTTTTGTTGCATATTGTATGGTAGGGCTGCCAACTTGATTGGCCTCTCGGCATTACCAAAATACAAACCTATAATAGTGAAGACCTGCCAACTTACTACTGCTCCCTCTTAAAATAGAAACATCCAAAGCTCGGCACCTGTATGTACCAGGGCAGGTGACTGCTCAGAGTAGAGGACTGAGTATCAAAACCTCTGGACTCTGCTACCAGCTCTGTTAGTAATGTGCTGTCTGACTGGTTCAAGGTGTGTAACAACTCTGTGCCTCAGTTTACTCTTCTATAATATGAGTACTTGCTAGCACTCTGCTCTTACACAGCACCCACCTCCATCCTCCAAGAACTAAAATTAAGAAACCAAACACAATGAATGAAAAAGGAGCTTAATTTTGCCTATAGCTTCTGCAAGTATGGGTTTCTATATCTTTTCTTAAAGATATCTTTTCTTCCCTAGCAAAGAGTCTTTTGTACTATACACTGGTCTATAATATTTTTTTTAAGACAGCTGATTCTGACCTTGAAGAAAACAATCTGATAGGGGACCAGGCTGCTTTTCTTTTGGCTCATGTCAATATAGCTCTTCTTTTGATTATAAAAACTTGTCAGGGACAGAGCAAGATTCCAGATGAGTTCCAGCTGGTACAGGGTCCCTCCTCCCGCAGGCTGGAAGTGCAGGGACCACTTTAGCAGATGATAGTTAACAGCTTGCTGGCTGGTGCTCAGGCCCCCTGCTGAGTTCTGGTTGCTCTCTAAATGAAATGCTAACACAGCCCTCTCCCCTATATGTATCTTGAGTGGTGGTTGCAGAGTTGTCGTAGGAAGGTTCAGGTTCCAGGCTTGGAGAAGGGCATTCCCAGTCCTTTTGGCTTAAATAGTGGCAGGATACAGGCACAGAACATCTAAGGAAGTGTGTCGCAGCTCAGTGAGGATTCCTGCTTTCTTCTCAGTGCTTAGGCCGCGCCATTACCATGATAAAGGCAGATTATTGACTTTCATAGCCACAGTGCCTTTGATTCAGGGCAGGAGCGCTCGCTGGCACACAGGGCTAATGGTCTGGTTCAGGTGAAGAGGGCGAAGAGAAGTGAGGTCTTGAGGAGGAGGAGGGAGAGGAAAGGGTTGCTGATGGCAATGGCAATGAGTGTAGTGAGATGATGGCCCCAAAAGTTGCTGTGATTCCTTAAGACAATTAAAAGCAAATTATCTGGCTGAGCGGTCTCATAGGAAGGAAGATGCTCCCCCAAACTATAATTCATGGGACTGAATGGCTCTCGAAATAGAGAGCTGAGAAAAAACAGAAGATGAGGCAAATGATCGAACAGATGTGAGCGCTTTTGTTGCAGAGACTTGGAGGCTAGCGGGATGGTGATAGGCTAATTTGAGGCACATAATGCCAGGGCCCTTTCATATGCAGAGCAGCACTTTGATCCAGGCTGGATGAAAGTGCTGAAAAGTGGAGAGGATGGCAGGGGGTCTTTTGTCTTTGACAAAAAAGGCATCTGCCGGGCTCTAACCCCCTCTTCTCCACCCCCTTAGCTTAGCAGGCTGCTCCAACAATGCCGGTAAAGGGGACAAGTGTCTCCTGACAGCTGAAGAAATCTCAGGGAGGCGAATGAGGCTTGCAGCAATATGTATACCAGAGAGCTTAATCGATTTTTTCCACAGTACAAAAAGAGAGAGGGTGGGGGGAAGAGAGAGAGATCACAGTGGAAATGGGAGGTGGAAGAAAAAATCCCATTCTAATAAACTTGTTACTTTTGTTCTCCGAATACATCTTTTCAGGAGCTGCTTTGATGCTGCTGTGAATACACTTAATGGAGCGGGGTAGGGTAGGGTGCAGGGGGAGGAATATTTTTTAAACGAGGACAAACTGGGGGAGCGATTTCCTGTGGGTCTCAAGGCATGAAAGATTTCAGAGTTAATAAAATACAGTGCAATGCAAGAGACACTTGGGGAAGAGAAATGCACTCTATGTGCCTTTTGCTTGAAAAATGAAGCTTAGCGCAAGCTTGTAGCTTAATTTAGCTGCTTCCCAGCTATGCACAATCAGTTCTCAAGGTCTTTGGCGACTTGCTGCTGCAAATTTCTCTGTTCTTCTGTGCACTGCTAGAAAGAGGAGGTTTCTTGCTTACTGCAGGAAGGACTTTGCCTTGTGAAAGCATTGAATTTAATAGCTGTAAGTCCATTGATGGCCTGATACCAGTTTCTCCTTGTCTTATACCTGCTTCACTTAGTTGAATTGTTTCTATGTTTATTCCATTTAACAAGTGAGTTCAGCATCTAACCAGCTATTGTGGACTTCCCAAACCAGCACTTTGTAAAGAGGCTAGTTTTTTCTCTTTGAAGTAACACCAGATAAGATTTATCAGTTCATAACAAAATATCTCAAAAAATTAAACACCATAAGCAGATGAGCTCAGGAATCTTCCTTGTTCTGAAATCTGTGGGACACCCCATCACTTACTGTTTGCTGAAAATAACCTGTTCAACAGGGGCACTGCTTAAAGCAGCTCCTGGTGCTTCAAACAGCTGGCTGACACCATTAGCTCAGATCATCAAATCATGCCACAGAGATGATTTCAGATCCTGCTCCTACCTCCAGGAATG
>NW_005841935.1:3127689-3149165 GCF_000455745.1 Alligator sinensis
CTGAATTCTTGCCCTTGAATTAAACATCTATCTTCTAGGCCCAAAATGTTACTGCAACAGAAAGAAACACAGCTTCCTTTTACAACCTATTCTCTGTGCTAGCTGAGTTGTGATCTCTGATGTTGTGTTGGAGGACCAACAAATGTCATTGCACTATTTTATGTCAGAGGCTGTAAGTATTTTTAGAGAGACCTACAGCTATGCAAATAGTGAGGAGATGTAACTCATTAAGGAAAAGCAGTTGTCTAGGAAATGGATATTCTTTCAACTCCTGTACTTTTGTCAGATCTTGCTCTTACTTCCCAGCACTGAGCTTGGTCCGGCTGAGCGCAGTCTACTTGCACTGACATCAGCAAAGATGCTGAGAGCACTTGGCACTTCACACAACTGGCAGGAGTTGTAACTGCCAGTGCTGTAACTAAGTAACTCACAGTGTAGGCTCAGAAGTGATTCTTTCTGGAATTCTATCTGAAATGGTCTTCAGGGCATTGGCGATGCATAGGGGGTGAGCGTGGGTGCATGTGCACCCCCTGAAATTGGCCATGCATGCCCTGGAAGCGCCAGCCGCGAAACCGGAAGTGCCGGTGGAAGTGCACTTGTGGTTTTGCCAGTTTCGCCGCTGGTGGTTCCACGCTCTACAATTGACTGTGGGAACCCTCCTACCCCCACCCCCTGGTCGGCAATCTGGTGCCCCCCCCCCCAGTCTCGGGAGGCACATATGCTTCAGGGTGTAGGTTAAATGGGTGCCACAAAAATGCAAGTGTGTTGCTTCCTGAAGAGTCAGAATTGGGTGAAAAAGTATTTTCATCCTTCAACCCAAACAGTGCCATCAAAACCTCCAACTAGAACATCAGTTTTTAGTGTCTTCTAAAGCCTGACTGCCAGGCTGAAAAGAAACAGAAGCTGAGATTTTCATAGGGATTTGAACACACGGTTTTCATTTAATTTTGGGGGAATTCAGCAAGAGAGTCTTTGTAGATGACTTTGAACATTCTGGAGCATTAAATATTCCTGTGGCAGAAATATTACATACCTGATTCTGATGGCAAAAGGGCTTTTCTCTCCTCCTGGGGTTTGAGCCATCTAGTTGCCATCTCTGAATCTCCAGTAGAACTTTGCTCAGCTGCACACCCTGAGGCTGAACTGCTTCTATCTCTCAGCAAAGACCAGAGTAGCCAACAGCTGCAGTGAGGTCTCTCACTCCAAAGGCTTCTTGATGGTCTTCTCAATGTTCTATAGTAGATCTGAAGACTAAAGCCTTTATTTTGATAACTAGAATTTAGCCTTAAAGTGCCTCTTTATGGCTCATTTCCCTTGCTGTATGCTTGCGGTTGTATCTATCCATCATCTCACTTATTTCCAAAGTTTAATAAGCCCAAGTTTTACAGCAGAAGAGTTCTGCCATTGTAACTGTACAGGTAAACCCTCCAAATAGAGGTACAGATTATACCAGTAAGAGAGCACTTTTGTCAGGGTAGCTTTTCTCATTTCCCCAAAAGAAATAAGATGTCCTGGTATGCAGGCCTCTGCCTGTATATCTCTATCTAACTTAGGGCTGTTGTAGGCATAGCTGACCTAGCTGTACCCACAAAACTTTTCCCTGTGGATTTGGTCTCAATGGGCTCCCTTCAGTCATTCTGTCATTAGAGCTTGCCTGAATGGGAAATTAAGACAACCTAATCAAAAGTGTGATTTCAAAATATGTTAATTTAAAAGTAGGGATGCCTAAGAGGATGTTCTCATTCTGAGGTAAAGTGGCCATAGTTTGCCATAGCTTAATTTTCTTTCAAAGTAAACTAATATGCTTTACATTTAGGTTTTTTAATTTAGTTCAGCTTAACTTTCATAATCATCCCCATGTAGATACTACCTTCACTGAAATGTTGCTGAATTTTGAAAAAAGAACCCACGCAGGTTAGAAAAATGTGGGCTTTATCTTTAATTTACTTGTGTCCTCCTGATATTGAAGAAAGGGTGATTACAGATCTCCCCTCCAAAAAAACCCTGTGTCATACCAACACTGTCCTACAAATAGCATTGTGGCTGGCACCAGTCTCCTGTAAGGCAGGTGCTTAAGATGGGGAAGAACAAACCAATTCTTTTTCTACTCTCCTAGAGTCTTGAAATCTAGGGCAGGCAGAGCGGGAACATCTTTGAATTTTCCAACCTATGTCTCCAGGCCATAACAGTTTATAAGAACAATATTGATTTGTTCTGTGAGGTGCTGATGGTGCTTGTGGACTCTGTTTTGCACCAGTAGTACATGGTTTAATAATGCTGGATAAAGACCTTTTAAATTAAAAAGGGTGCGGCATGCATGGCTGCGTACCTGTGATGCAATACATTTATGCTCAGATCATCACACAGTATGTACAGTCTCATGTTTATAAAGCATCAAGGTTAGATCTTTTAAATACTCAAGTCAGGGAACTGGAAAAATTCTTGCTGAGTAAAATTAGCTTACCACCTTGCAGCCCCTGGCTATGTGATGGAATATATAGCATTAATGTGTGTTAATTTCTCATTGCTGAAAAGCAGCTATGGCCCTAGATCCTTTTTACAGTACTTGAAATAAACAGGAAGCAAGAATAAATTCCACAAAACACACAATAACTTGCTCAAAGCTATCTATACTTGAATAACAGTCTTCAGAATAATTAGTATATGTACCCCTCACCTCTAGCCAGGCACAGCTTTCAACTCACTGGGTGTGTCTACACGTGCATTTACACTGGCTTAAATTTACTGCACAGTAAATTAAAGCCTATAAATGCTGTGTGTGGACTGACTTGGGACCAAAGTTAGTCCCAAGTCAGTCCACACACAGTGTTACTGTGCAATAAGGTGTCTACATGTGCGTTACTGCACAGTAACTAATTGGGCATAAATTTGATACCTGCATGATGCAGGTATCAAATTTAAGGTAAAAATGGTGTAAGTTGCCATATTTACTGTGCAGTACAGGTGTGCACATGTAGACACACATCCACACTGCACAGTAATTTTGGTTTCTGTGCAGTAAATGCACAGGTATAGACGCGCCCACTGCTTCCTCAACATCAAGAGAGAGGTGAGCTTTGCAGCATGTCCCTAAAGGCTAACAGTTTCTAGCTGCTCACATTCCACATATCCATTTGGAATTGAAGATACCTCATGAGGAAATATCCTGTAGCCAGAGCCGCTGTCTTTCAGTGAGGGGTGTGTTAGCCTGAGCACCTCTGCTAACTGTGAGAAAAGGGAGTTAAAAGGCTCTCAGATTCTAGGATCCAGCACAGGGATACAGAGCTTTTTTCTTGATTCCTCAGGTCACAATGATTGGGTCTAGGGCTTGAGTGCATCTCTGAGGCAGAGGAACTGGGTTAAAGACCTGGCAGAGGAATCTCATGGAATAGCCAAACTTAAAAGGAAGCTTAGGCCAGAGTTTATTTTGCCTTGTTTATGGTAAATTTAAAACTTATCCTGTGCTCTGTTCAGAACTGATAAGTCTGTCTGGCTTAACTAAAGTGTCTTTTAGATAACCTGATGCCAACTGGATCAAAAGCAGCATCTAAAATTCCACCCAGAAACTCAGTGCAGCAAATGCAGACTACTGAGTACAGGCATTATGGGTGTTTTTACACATACTCCAGGGGTAGGGGGACACTTTAATTAAAGCAGCTCCGCAAGCTGCTTTAATTAAAGTGCCTGGAGCATCTCGTGTATCAGCGTCCTTGCACTTCAAAAGGGCAGCTGGAGCACTTTATCTAAAGCTTGTTAAATGAGCTTTAGTTAAAGCTCCCCCACCGCCATTTTGAAGCGTGGGGACACTGATATATGAGATGTGGAAGCTGGCTAGAGCATGGTAATTTCCACACTCCAGCAGATTCAATTAATCATCAGAGCAGCTTCCTGGCTCCTGTATAAGCACCCTATATGCTCTTTAAGACCCAGTTCAGCAAAACATCCCTATTCAGGATGCCTCTTAAGAATATAATTAAATCCCATTGAGGTTATGGCATTGAGTAGGAGTTTCCAATAGGATGTAAGTGAAGCACATGCAATTCTAGTACCCCTCCTTTCCTATAGAGAACACTTGAGTGCCAGAAGAGCAGTTGCCCAAAACTACTCTATGGGCCTTTCATGTTCATGGGTCAGATTGAGGTTACCTTTTCACAGACATGTGAGTAGCCTAGAAGTCGCTCCCCCTATAGCAGCCATGCAAGAGACAGCCAGAATGCCAGTCCTCTGTGCCAGATCTTGAAGGGACCTGGAGGCCAATGTTGTTTTGTTATACAAAGAGGAAAGGATAGGTCTGGAAAGCCTGAGCAGTGGGTGAAGGTTGGAGAGTTCTGCTATACAGATCTTTTGTCTCCACAACTTAAGTTAGGGGATGCAGAGACTATTCCAACTGTTGGGTTGGAATAGGCCTCTGTGAACCATAAGTAAGGGTGTGGGCCAAAGGCAGGGGCAGGGGTAGTTCTCCTTTCACTGTGCCCAGATGTCAACACCCAATGAGCATTAGGAGGCAGCTATCATAGCCAGCAGCCAGTCCTCCTGCTGGCTTACTGAAGGTGAGCACTGGGGAGAGGCTCTGATTATTTTGAATAGCTGTACACTGATTTTTCCATTTACTCACCTGGGATGCCACCCCCAGAACACTGTCTTAGGAAGCCCACAACAAACATGGCATCTTTGGCTTAATGACATCAGCCTTCATCACTGAACCCAAGATATTCAATATTCTTTGGAAAAAATGATAGGGAACAGGGAAGAGGCAAATCCTCCCTCCAGAAGGAGGAGGAAAAGCTGGGGTTAAATGGTAGAAGCTGGCAGAAGGGAAGATCAGACTTGAGCAGGCATGTTTGTTGTGAGCATGTGGATAGGGAGATTTGAGGGCAGTAGCTCATCTGAATGCAGGGATTTATGAGAGAAAGAGAGAGAAATGAAGAGGGGAGCATATGTTAGAGTATTAGCAGTAACTTGATTGTCAGATACAGTATCTGGGCTGAAACTTTGTCCCAGGTAGATAACAAAATCCAAAACATTTGGCTTCCCAGTTGCTTTCCAGTAAATATCTCCATCTTCAAATTTATTAATTTACTATATGGCTGTTGCCTAGTGGAAAGAGGACATTCCAAATATCTCTTAACTCTTAGGGTTAGGATGGGTGAGAACCTCAGGGACTCAGTGAAGTCATGGTTTTGCTGTAGCACTGGGCTGCCTGTCACCTTTTAGCTGGAATGCGAGGTGAGACAGCCAGGGTGCCAGTGTAAAGGGTTGATTCTAAGGAGTGACATGTGAAATTAGATACATTTCCACAGCTAGCTAGTCTATGTGTAGGTGCTATGTGTACCAGGGATCCCATCATTTCTGATGTTTTAGTAGCTTTAGGGTTGGGTTAATGAAGTGTATGGATTATTGCAGCAGCAAGGAATGGGAGCAGAATGAAGAGTCTTGTGCATATGTATCTTTTCAACCAGAGAGTGAAGGAACTCATAAGGAACTCTGTCTTTTCCTCCTTCTCTCCTTCCCTTCCCCTGCTCCCTCAGGTGATCTTTGCTTTGAATCAGACTCTCTTGCAGCAGGAGAGCCTTCGAGCAGGCAGTCTCCAGATCCCCTATACGACAGAGGACCTTATCAAGCATTACAACTGTGGGGACCTCAACTCCATCATCTTCAGCCATGACACTTCTCAAGTGAGTCTTGCCACTGCCATCCCTTGCACTTTACCCAGGGAATGCCCTCATTTAAACTTCTCCCTCCCCATTAGGTTAGTGTCCATCAAAGGACAGAGTTGCTTTAGCTCCTGCGAGGCCTCAAGTACTGTTATCCAAAAGTGGAATCGCTTTACATTTTGCCAGCAAGAAGCCTGATTTTTTGTTTCAGACTATTTTGCCTGCCTCCTAGTTCCCTGATGTGGATTTTGGGGGGTTGGTGCCTTTTAGTTTTAACCTTTTCTTCAGTTCCATATGAAAAAAGTTAAATGTTTTCCCAAAGAGTAAAGCCAGTCTGAGCATATGCTAGTTAATATTGCAGTGACAGAGTGCAGCAACATTGGGAATTCTGGTATGCAAGGGGTTAACATGGGCTTTTGCTGGGATAGACGGTGCTCTGAGAGTGACTGCTATGATGGCAAGAGGCCTGTGTGAAGACTAGCTTCCACATCCCGGTTCTGTGGTTTGGGTAGACCTCCCAGTCTGTGTCTGTGTGTTGTGTCTGTTTTATACCTCCAGAGCTTGGTCCCTGTGGAATCCACCATTGCTGCTCAACTGCCACTTAATTTCACTGTAGTTATTTATCTCTTGGCATTGTGCCCCCTTCAGCCCAGCATTCGCTTGTCCTTTCCATCCTGCTGGTATACCAATTGCCAAGGAGAAGATAATCTGGTTGTGAGGGTTTTTAACTCTATGTGGGTACAATGTCACGCAGATGGGAAGGTGAGACAGGGAGAGTTAACAGGTAGCACATCAAAGCTCTTATTGACTCAAAGGGCAGTGGTGGCCCCCAGCACCTGGGAAATTCAGGTCGCATACAACTTGCACAAGATCACCGACCAAATTGTTGTTTTTGATAATCCCACTGCAGATCTAGAGAAACATCACTGGAGTATCTTGGCACAGCACATACCTCACTGGGCAATTCAGCAGCCCACCTCAGGCAGAGCCTAGGCTGATTGCTGATCTCTTTTACACTTACTGGGACCAGAACCTGTGTTATTTCATATACAGTCTGCTGCTCTGATTCGTAGCTCAAACTCCCTTTCTTTAAATAAGCCATCTGCACACTTTGGCCAAGATTTTGAATTAGCTGACTAAAGGGGCTGCTTTTCTATACCTGTATCCACATTAAGTTCCAGCTGCCATACCCCAACGTACCATATGTAGATACTGGCTTTCCCTTTTAGACAAAGTGTATTTGTTTTGAGAGTAAAGTACTGAAAGTTATTTCTTTGTTTTCTTAGGGACCCTCTGGAATTAGGCTGTTTTAGGGATAAGGTAGTTTAGTGCCAATGAAGAGCAGATACAGGCTGTTTTGTGTATACAGTGACATGTGTGACCCTGTCTTTGACACCTGTGTACTAGTGGTCAAATTGTTTACAAACTTTTTAATTTTCTTCATTGCTGAAGTGGGGGTAGCAGTTGCTTGCCTACAAGTTGTAATTTATGGACTTGCTACTTGATATTCATATCCTCTGTGCCACAGCAGTGCAGACTCTCCTTACGATTTTGTTTGCATCAGCCCCTAGGCTCAGGACAGGGCACGCTTTGCTTTCTTGTTCATAGGCAGATTATTTTGCAGGAGTCTCAAGAGAGGAAAGGTGACAGCCTAAAACCAGCCTGAATTATATTTGGAGTATATCAGGACAGAGGAAGGGAGAATAATTAGGAAATTAGGAGAGCTTATGGCCAGGCCTAAAACATTCTTGTACTGGCATAACCATTTCTATTATGGGTTATGGTTCATAGTACAAACCTTAGTTATACCAGTATATACTGTACTCGGTTATATCACAATAGCTATTCCCCTTCTCATTTGGTAACAGCAACACAGGAATAAAATGTGTCTTTATACCTACAGAACCTGTAGGCATGTTAGGAAGTTTGAACTGCTGTAATATACTGGTGTAGCTAAGGTGTTACAGCTTTCTAATATTGAGAAGGCATAAATAGGTGAATTGGTTTAAAACTAAGAGAAGATTTAAGGTATCAGGACAGCAGGCCTCTGACTATACCTCAGTGTATGGGAGGTTCTGCCCAGTGATTCATATACATCAGCAAAGATGAGTGTTAGTCTCACAGATCTAAGCCAGAGCTCACTGAAGCAACGTATTGCTCACCAATCTGGACATTCCTCTCTAGGGTAGAGCATGTTGTTAACTAAGGTGCACTGTGGGGCTGAAAAAACTGTTGCTTTAGCCCTGCTTGACTGGCTGTCTGCTTTGCGCTTGCTCCTCCTTGTCTGTTCGTGACACTGTGCCTCTCAGCACAGCCTTGCATTGCATATAGAAGTAGCCAGGGAGAGAGATGGCAGCAGTGATTATGTTAAGGAACAGTGCTTAGTGCTTTTTATCCCTATATCTTAAAGTGCTTCACAAGAGAGGTCATGATTATGATCCCCATCATATAAGTTATATGATATAGAAACCTGATCTTGCTTGTAATCCCAAGAAGAAAATTGCCCTATTGATAAAGCATCATGTTTTTGCATGGCAAGATGCCTTGTACCTATGTCAGTCTCATTTCTCCCCCATGTAATAGTCTCCATTAGTGTCAGGGTAAATATGACAGCTAGCTCAAATAATGACACTCCTGCGACAATAACATCTTAAGGCTTTAAGGCTGGGCTTCTCAGCTTGTTGGATGTCACTGAGAACCTGGCCACTAGCCACCCCCCCCTGTTGCTTGTAACCAACAAAGTAAAATGCCAAGTTGTGTGGGTCTTGAGACCCCATTGGTGTCACTAGGAGCAAGCCAGTGTTCTGTCCTTCTTCCTCTCTTTGCTGTAGGTCCTCTTCTCTCCATGCTCTCACGACCCTCAAACTGTGTCTAGGCAGAAAACTTAACATGCTCCAGGGTGGCATCTTTAAGCAGGCTATGCTGTTTTGGACAAGCTGTTTCATAAACTTGGAAGCAGTGTGGCAACATCACTTTAGGCTAATGAATATGGGAGCAAGTCAACTGGCTTTGTCACTCTGTAGTTAGCTCACCCCAAGTATGGCTATCCTGTTTCCAGTATAGGAAGCAGCCTCCCAGAGCAGTGTAACATGCTTCAGGCTTTTTTTTTTTTTTTTTGGAGCATGGCCAGTTTATCGTATGAATGTGGCCGCAAGTGGCTCCAGCGTGCTCTTCCGCTCCTGGGGTTCTGAAACAGGGCACTGTGATAGGTGAACAGAGATGCCCCAATTATAGCTTTTGCCCTCTGGCTCCCAGTTCCACCCTTCTAGACTCAGGCAGTCCTGACATCTTTTAACTGTCCCATCAGTGTTAGTACCTGCATCCAGATTTGCGGGGGTGTGGAGGAATGGGGTTGCCATGACTCCAGTCCGACATTCCTTTGTGTTAGCAAAGGGTTATGAGAGTATGTGGATTGAAACAAGTAATTACAGGTGGCTTTTGGCCATAGTGAAGGGAGAAGGTTGGGGCCCAAAGTTTTAAAAGACCATTCTGAAGTCATAAGAACAGGGGGTGAAAAATGTTGCATGTCAAGCTGGTTGAAAGGCAGGTACATTTTTATTTTTTCACAAAATAATTGTGTGTATTTTGTTTTGGAAAAATGTTGGAATATATTTGACCACCTGAAATAGCAGGATTAGTCTTCTGTATCAGCCAGAGGGGTGTTTTGAACTGCAGTCAAACATCTCATGAAACATTGTCAGAATGATTTTAACCTTGCAATACCCAGGGTAGTTTCAGCAGAAAGTACATAGCCAAAGATCAAGTCAAAGGTGTGCTCAGGCCTAATGGCTCATCAAGCAAGAATGGTTAGGGATGCCTACAAATATTCAGGGCCCTGCTCTGATTCATGATGCTTTACATAAAACACGGCAGCACAGACCTGCAGGCATTGGCGATGCACCCCCTGCGATTGGCCATGCACCCCCTGGAAGCACCAGTTGCGAATGGAAGTGCACTTCCGGTTTCACTGCTGTCTCAGCGATCAGCTGCTGGGGGACCCCTGGTTGGCAATCAGCTGCTGGGACTCTCCCCTCCCATTGGCAATTAGCCATTGGGGGACCTCCGCCCCCTCGGGAGGCACCAGTCGCCCATGCCTGCAGGCTACTTTGAATGTCCAGAGCTGAGGAGGGGGTGGGATGGAATGGAGCCCCCTCCCCCCAGCTACCCTGGCTGGGATATTGCGGGGAGCCAGGCTGGGCCTGCAAGGCAAGGGAGCTCTGTTTCACCCCGCCCCCTCCTCAGCTCTGGCCATTCAAAAGGAGCTGACAGCAGTCCCCTGCCTCCTCTCCTCCCCCATGCATGAAAAATTAACCCTGGAAGGAACATAAATACCCCAAGTCACTCTGCTTTAGAGCACCTTAATCTAATACTTAATTTGACTAGGGTTAATTTTTCGTGCCATTGGCCATTTAAAAAGTGCTCTGCAGCTGTGCGTGTGTATTAAGTCACAGCTGTAGAGCACTTTCAAGGGCCCAATTGCATGAAAAATGTCACTTGTGTAAGCACCCTAAGACATTCCCATTTCGGTAGCCAGTGACACACATCAAAGCATTGCATCTGCCTACCTTTAACTCCCCAACCCCTGAATGGCCAAATTCCCATTTACAGCTAGGTCAATTGGGGACAGCCTTTGGCATACCTCCAGAGTGATGACTTGCACTCATGAATCTTTAACTGCTCTGCCACTGTCCCTGGATTCTCTTTTTCCATACATGCAAGTTCAAGAGCTGTTGTGCAACAGCAGTTGTTTTCACTGCATTGAAACAAAGTTAGTTGGTTGGGCTGTCAAAAGTCCCATGCACATGAATAGAATTTCAATGGCTGGGCTTTAGAGTCTCAGTCTCACTTAAATATGCATAAAATTGCTTCCTTCAAAACTTTTTCTTTCTTGACTAGGTCCCCAATTTCATTAACGCCACGCTGCCTCCTCATGAGCGCATTACTGCCCAAGAGATAGATGATTACTTCCGCCAGGAGCTCATCTACAAGCGGAATGAGCGGATGGGGAAGAGGGTGAAGGACCTGCTGGAGGAGTACCCTGACAAAAGTTTCTTCTTTGCTTTTGGAGCCGGTATGTGCCAGGGAAGTTCCCGGATTTGATTTCATTCTACCTGCAGGTTTTAAAATTCTTCACACTAAGGCCTCAAACCCTGCAATGAACCCACACAAGGAAGGATCAGACTCTTTAAAGGTGCTACATGCCCTCCTCATTTTGTTGGTGTTCCCACTGCAGATATCCACCAGTACAACTATGTCAGTCATTGATTCAAACACCATGGTCCCTAACTGACATCACTATAGTATAAGAAGACACTAGCACAGACTTGGTCATATTGGGGAAAACTCTACTTTTACCTCTGTCCATAGGGATGGGGATCTTTCTCTCCACTGGTTCTTTGTACCAGAAATGTTTTTCCAGTATATTGTACTGGGATTCCTATAGCAAGAAACCATTTGTAATGTGGTCCTTGATACAAGGCATTCATTCATGTTAAAAATAAATGAGAATTACCTCCAGCAAGAGAGATTTGCTGAAGGTGCTTTTAAATGTTAGTGTCTTTTGCTGGCTTAGTTTGGAAGAGCTCATGGCCAATGAAGTATCTAGCTCAGTTATTCATTTGGATTCCAGTGTACTGCAAGGTTTTCAGAAGGGTCCATTGCAGCATGTGCTACACACTAACCTAAGGAACAGTCTGAAGGGGAACAAAGACACAGTGAGGGGAGGTGACAAGCCCCATGGCACACTATAAATTAGTGCACCAGTCAGAGATAATACCCAGGACTCCCAAACTCAGACCTCTGACAGCACTGTTTGTGATCCATTATGGTCACTGAAGAGGGAAGTAGAACTAAAACCGTACTCTGAGATGCACATGATGCCTTCATCTCAGCAGTGGTTGTTGCTTTAGCAATAGGGGAGGATCTAGATTAGGAAAGGGAAATATTTACTTGATACACTGTAAAAGCAGTTGTATTCATTATAATGAGAAATCCTGGCACAGGCAGCTTAGCTCTAGTTACAAGCTATCAGCTTAGCATAACAAGGAGCCATCTCACCAGTGAGGAGGAATGGAAGGTAACTGATGGTATCTGTTCAGGCATGCATTAAAGTTTTACACATGCCTTCCATTTACACTGCACACCACTGTGCCCAGCTCTCCATCACAGAGAAGGGTTAATCAGACATAGGTTGTTTGGATCAGGTCATGGTTGCTTGTGACACCTACAGGCTTTGACTCTGTTCAGCCTCACCAGTGTAAACTAGAGGCCAGCACGATTCTGTAAATTCATGTCCTGTCAAATGATTCCCTGATGGGTTAACATTCTGGATCATCAAGACTGTGGTTGGGAAATGAATGCCAACCCCACCAGAAACACACAATGAGAAAAACCAGTTACAGCTGCACATTACTTCAGCAATTGTGGTGCAACTGAACACGAACTATACCCTGTTCCAGTTCAGATGAGCTGACAATCCTGCTCCCTCCTCCCTCCCCACAAACAATTGTTCATACAATGAAATGGGCAGGAATAAATCATACATGTAAAGATGCTTTCCTGTTATTTTCCTCCCCTTTTGTTATTTTTCTCTCAATCTGTCTGCCACTGTACTCCTCAGACTGTTGTCTGTGGTTCCCTTCATTCTCTCCACCACTCATCACCCTCTGTCACCTGGCTCCCTCTTGCTTCCCCTGTGGTCCTAAAACCTTTCCTGGCCATTCTTGAACCCATGACTTCATTTTACCTCTTCTCTCTGCTTCACTGTTCCTTTTTTTCTCTTTCTCCATTGCCTCCTTCACTCTCTCCCATTTCACGCTCTCTTCTCCTCCAGTCCCCTTTATGTCCAACTGCCTGAGAAGAGTTAATGTCTACAAGGGACACTGCAAACAATCTCAGCACTGCTCCTGCTGCTTATTGGCTTTTGGAGCTGCAGACCACAGCACAGGCCTTGCTAGTTTGTAAGTGGCCTGGGGGATGTAGTCTGCTGTCTCCAAATGTTCTCCCACTAGGAAAATCTCTTGCTTCCCATGCATAGATCACACCTTTCTTGCATTTTCCCATCATTCTTTCTGCACCTTTCCTGGTGCAAACTCCAGAGTGATTCACATAATTTCCTTTTCTTCCTCAGGAATTTTTAGATAGGGTGGCCATACATACCAGTTTGGCCAGGACCCTCCAGGATTCCATAGCCTGATCCCAGCTTGTTGGTCAAAAGTCCCAGGTCAGAGTCTGGCAGAGAGGTGGAGCAGCATGGCATGCCAGGTAGGAGTCCAGGCAGGTGATGCTGATCCTGTGTGGGAGCAAGGCGGGAGGGCGGGTGGACTGGAGTAGGAGTCACTCCGCCCGCACGTGGCATGTCCTTGCAGTGCCTGCCCGCATGCCTGCCTGGTGCACCATGCCATTCCACCTTCCTGCTGGACTCTGGCCTGGGCCTTTTGACTGGGACTGGTCTATGGAGTCCTGGAGTGTCCTGGCCAAACCGGGATGTATGGTCACCTTACCTTTAAAACTCTTTCTTAAAACACCATCTCCATGCAGATACCAGTTTAGAAAGTGCCCCATTCTACTGTCTTTGATCGCCACCTCTCTGGCCACCATTATCACAGTATTCGCTGAACTATGCTTGATAACATTATTGCATGAAATGCAGAAAGCAGTTCATGTAACTCTGGGTATTTGCCTAATATTCCCTGGGTCCATTGAGCATGCTCCAAATGTTGATCTTCACAATTGCCCTGCAGTTTATCTCAGCACTTGTTGTATTCAGGCTCTTTTGTTAGTAAGTGATGCATGTTGAAGGTTTATTTTGATAATAGAAAGCTGAGGAAGATCATGGGAGCTGTCTTGAATTTCAGTGTTTTCAAGTTTGCTGCATTACTTGAGTATTTTCCTCGGTTCTTGTTCTAGTACACAGAAATATGCTGGGTATTCCAATAATTGAGGAAGGTCTGGCCCCTGCACAAGCAAAGGTCCTAAATAGATAAGGAGGAAAGCTTAATCTTCTTTAGTGTTAAACAGGCTTTTGGTAAAAGAAATAGTTTCATCCTTGACTTTCTTCTAAAAAAGCTTTGGTGAGTGTAGGGAGGAGGTGTTACAAACATTCCTTCCTTCCACTTTTCTTTGTATTTTTAATAAAAAAATAACTTTAGCAAATTTGAAAAGATTGATGGACTTTGTGGCTTTCAAGAAATTCAAATGGGGTTTAGCGCTGTATTATATGTTTGTGCTCTATTGTAGATGTTGTGTGTATATAAAACTAGATTAATGCAATGTTATCCTTGAAATGTGAAATGCTTAAAAGGTAGGAAATTGATAGCAAATAGTAGAAACTTCGTTTTCTCTCTGCCTTAAAATATCCTCTCACCTTGTATTACAATACGTGTTGTATTAACTGACTTTTTCACGGTATGGGCTTTGATCCAAGGTCAAGACACCTAGTCTGGAGTTTTCTTTGACTTCAAGGGGAACATTAGCTGAACACTTTAACATTAGCTGATCTCAGTTTAGGGTGACAGCTGTAAACTCCGATTTCTTACACTGAGTTTTGTGCAGTAAGTTGCAGTATAGCAGGTTCCACCTTCAGATCTAGCTTATTTTATAGATTTCACTGAAGTTCCGAAAACACACACACACACACACACACACACACACACACACACACACACACACACGCGCATGCGTGCATGCACACACACTTCCAATATATTCTGTTGAAAGTAAGTTGTGGGGGGGTTGGTTCTGGAACTGTGTGCAACTATGGGATCAGTTTTGTTCAAAACTGGGTTAAAATGAAGAACCATGTGAATGTAAAAGCAAACAAAACAAACAACCCAGTTGAGCAGTTTTTGATGAAATGTTCCAATGAGTTTGGCTTCTGGCCTGGACACAAATCTGGGAAGTTTCAACCCAAGAGAAAATATGTTTGAAAACATTCTAGGCAACATAAAAAGAAATGTTATAATGTCAGTGGCATACTTAGTAGCTACAGAAGGCACTCTTGTTCCTGCTAGAAATCTGAGCAGTGCTTTCTGCAGTGTCATGGTGGATGAGAAGCTGGACCTCATATTTGTTGTATACACAAGAATCTTGTACAGTGAAGCCAGAATTTTAATCTTTCAAAATTGGATTCTTCTGTTTTCTTATTTTTGTATTAATTTTGAGTTAGACTGCATTTCAGCTTGAGGCAGCTACAGCATTTGTGACCCATATGCTCAGTTTTAATGGCATAATAATTCATTTGAAGTATGGACAGTTAGCAAAATAGGTTTATGGGACAGAACTGTGCCCCACGGGTGGTGGTGCCCCCTGATGTCTGTGCAGCTCCTGCTCCACTTGGCTCCCCAGGGTACTCTTTCTTTTCCTGTCGCCTGTCATGCCTTGATAGAATTATTTTCTGTTGTAGAAGGGAGACTGCCCCAGGGTCCCTGAGCAAGCCTTAGCATGCCTTGGCTAGTAATTCCTGCCTGTACCCAACTGGCCCCCTGTCCTGTTCTTCAGTGCCCTCAGTAGAGACTCTTCAGTGCCCCAGGGCACCAGTTACCTTAAGGGCTATTTCTGGACTCCTTCTGACCCTGCAGCCATGCCCATGCCTCACAGATATTACTCTAGAGCAAGGGTTGTCAACCAGGGGTACGCATACCTCCGGGGGTACTTGGGAAGGCCCTAGGGGGTACGTACAGGCAGGCAGGGATGGAGCGCTGCCCGTCCTGCGCTGCCGCCTCCCAGGAGCAGGGCCGGGGGGCACCAAAGGCAGCGGCTCCCCTCTGCGGGCTGCACAGGCACCACCTGGCTGGCTGGACACGGGGGAGGGCGGGAAGCTTGCATGCGGGGGCCACCGCCGACACCCACCACCCTATGCTACCACCACTCCACATCTAGCCATGCGCCAGCCCCACTCCTGCTCTGTCCGGCTACCTGGGGTACACTTATTAAAAAAGGTTGAAAACCCCCTGCTCTAGAGAGCCACATACCAGCTTAGTATGGGCTTCCGCTCTCTTAATTTTAACCTGCTGGTTATTCTTTCTGTTGGTTGCCCACTTCATCTGATCTGGCATCTGATTCTCTGCTTGGGCCCTTGGCGCTTGGCTCATCTCACTCTGCTTGAGGCTCAGGCCTTTGGTCCTCTCAGCTAGAGCCTGTCCCTTTCTCCCTGTTGGGTCTCAGGCCCTGGTCCTTTTGGCTAAAGCCTGCTCCTGAAAGGGCTGAAAATCTGAAGTGCCTCTGTGGTCTCTTGTCCTCCCATTCAGCTACAAACTAGTCCTTTGGTCCTTAATCAGAACATAAATGCAAGCCCACTGGCTGTGTAACTAAAAACCTCTCCTCATGCTGGGTCAGTAAGTTTCTTGCAGGCTATAAGTCCCCCTTAGATCTGTACTTCCATCTCTTAGGGACAGCCTGGGTGCCAGTCAGTCCCTTTCTGCAGCCATCTTACTCAGGAGCTCCTCTCTCTGCTGCCTGCAGGAGCAGACTGCTTGCTGTGGCTCAGGTCCTGGGTTTATATGTCTCAAAGCCCCTACCCCTTTCTATCATGTGGCTCCCCAGCACTTCACAAGAGCTTCCCCTTTAATTATAAGGGCCAGCCTGGACTCCTGCTGCTGCAGCCCCACACAACTCACTTGGTCTGCAAGGGACAGGAGCCCTTTGGCTCCCTGTTACAGTTTGCAAATAGTTTAATTGTGGTGCTTCATTTAACATATCAGGGCTTCTCTACATGAGAATACTGATACAGTTATATTGGCACAATACCATTATTCCAGTATAAGAGTGACTTTTTAAATTTAGTTTGAAGACATTTTCAACTGATTTGTGCTAAATAAATAATGGAAAGGCACTCTTGGAATAAGAGTACTTACCTGGGAGAATGATACTCATTTAATTCATACCTTAGATCATACTACAGTTCAGGAGCTGATAATGAGCTCCCTGATTTCCCCCTCTAATCTGAATAGTTAAGAGATCCAGAGGAGATGCTCAGGAAAACAGCACTTGCCATTGCGAGTAAAACCCAGGTAGAGACAGTCTTCCTCATTCTGGACTGAGTGACTGACTTCAGTGAGAAGCTTTTACTAAGACCTACAGAATTTGGCCCACTGGATTTTTTTAAAGCACTGGTACAATTCTATACTTCTTTTCCCTTTAACTATCTTCTCTCTGTTCTATCCAGAAACAACAAGCATTGTATTATTCTGAAGCTATTCAAGCAGACTAAATATTGGCAAACTGTCATGAAGGCTAAGAAAAGATGGGTTATGGTCCAAATTTCTTAAGTTACATTTTTTTCTAATTACCAAAGAAAATAATGGCTACATTTACTTAGTATTAGCCAGATTTGTATGAATTGAGACCTCCAGGGTTTGCCTTTTTGCCCAATTTTTTTTTTTTTTTTTGCAGACCTCCCAGAAAGGGAAATTGTTATGAAAAGCCTAATTAGCTAATGTCAGAATTAATTCAGCAAGCTTAGAAACTTTACATCTCAAAGCTCTAGGTCATAGCAACCATCCTATTTCTTCCTTCCAGCAGTTTAGTAAACTTAGACTTTTTAAAATTAAAACTAATTCACAGACAATTTACATTTGGCCAGTACCATCTAAGAAACATGTCGTGAATGGAGAGTTTGGAGGTTATTGTAGAACAGGAACTACCATTGGTCAGTTGAAGGGCTCATAGTAAAATATGATAAACTGTAAGAGCAAAGTAACTTGACTTAAAGGAGAAAGAACACACTACCGTTTAAGAGAGTCAGCAGAAAAATGCCCATTACCTTCAAATCAGACCCTATGGCACTTAGAACTTGTGAGAACATCCCTGCTCTGGGCCTAAAGGAAAATCTGTGCAAAGCACTTGTCTCTGTATGGTGTCAATTTTGAACACTAAGCTCTTTGGATAGAAGTCTTGTTTATTCTGTTAGCCCAGGATCTAAGACAGGGATGGACAAAACAAGGCCTGCAGGCTGGATCTGGCCCACTGAAGGATTTTACCCAGTCCTCTCTGGGTCCCTTGGTCCCACCCAGCCCAGGGGCAGCCTGGGCCATGGCAGGATCCACGTGGGCAGGACATTTGACTGGGCAGTTGGGATGGAGCTGTGGGCTGGTGGGGATCGGTGTCTGGGAGTGAGATGGGCAGGTGGGGTGAAGGAGACCCCTGGATCTTGGAGTGGTGACAGTGCAAGGCCTACTGCCCACATGCCCCTGCAACAGGCATGGGTTCTGTGGCAGCCCCAGCCCTGCACTGTCACCACCCTAAGATCCTGGCCCTGGTCCTGGACTCAGTTCCTTGTCTGCCCATGGCTCCATACTGGCTGCATGCCCTGCCCCTGCAGCTCCTGCCCAGTTTCCATGGAGACCCCTTGATCATGGGGCAAAGATAGGGTGGGGCCGGAACTGGGGCAGAGCCCTGGTTCTGTGGGCACGGACATGTGGGGAGTGCATTGCAGCTCTGCCTCAGCCCCACACAGTCACTGCCCTGAGATCCCAGTGTCTCCATGGAGGCCAGCTGGGACTCGTGTGGGCAGGCAGACAGGGTGGGGCTGCAGGCGGGTAGGGGTCTGTGTCTGGCCTGGGCCGGGTTCTTAGGGCAATGACAGTGCAGGACTGGGACCAGGGACAGAGCCATGATCCATTCCCTGCATGCTCCTGCCTGCAGAACCCATGCCTGTTGCAGGGGAATGTGAGCAATGGATCTCGACTCTACCCTGGGCCCTGGCTCTGTGCTGTCACCACCCCATGATTCTGGCCTTGCCCACTTATTCTGCTTCCAAATACTGTTCCCCACCTACCTGCAGCCCCATCCCACGCAGAGAGTTTTAGTGAATTGTTGTGTAGGGGTGGAGGGTGGTGGTGACCCAGCCTGCAACAGCTCAGCAAAGATCCCTATGTGACCCATGGGCCCAAATAATTGCTCATCTATGATCTAAGACAATGGGGTTCCAACCTGATTGACCTCTTAAGTGGTGTTTCTTATTTCTTGTTTTATTATTTGGAAAAAGATGCCATTTAGGGCAAGAAGCTAAAAGAATCTAGTGGATCGGGAAAATTTTAATAGTAGCTGGAATTTCAGCTTCTCACTGAAAGAAATTGAAGTGATCTAACGGAAATATTTGTAACAGTTTATGACCAGGATATACAAGCCACACGAGGTAATTTTTTAAAGCCTAAAGAACATGTAAAGAAATTTTCAATTGTTGCCTAGGCAAAACAGATGCCTGAGTCCACTTGAAAGTCAAGGAAAATTAGGAACGAAGATTGCTTTGGTATTTTGAAATTCTTAACCCCAACCTAAAAGACCTTTGTGATGAAAGAGGCTGAGTGGGCTGAGTTCTAGCCTGCAGTTCTTGTGGTGACTGCTTGGTGGGGGGCTTACTATGAGCATATGTTCATGTAAATAGTTTTATAAGTAGGATACCTTTATGCCCTTTTCACCTCAGGGGCAAGATGGCAATCCAAGCCTGACAGCAGGCCACAGATACTGCTCTCTGATTGCTTCCCCATGACATACTGTTTCATTGTATTGTCTGAATACTGTAGTTTAATAACTGTTTTATTGCGAGGGTGGCTGCATGTACCTGAGGAGAACGAGTGAGGCCCTGAAAGAGCTGGAGGTGGAAAAAGAGAAGTCCCTGGGAAGACAGAGTAGAAAGAAAAGGAATAGTCATAGTGAGGACAGAATAGAGTCCAAGTTAGGACAGAGAGAACTAGAATGCCCCAATAAAAAATGTCTGTTTTCAAGCAGTCTGCTGTGCTTTTTGGAGACATTGGCACTCTGATACCCCTCCTTTTTAAAAGAAGAAGATACCTTCCCTTCCCACAGGTTGACCAAAAAGAAGGCGCTCTCAGAGGTGGGGGTGCTATGAATCACTGGGAAGCCAGGGATTGAGAAGAGCCTGTTCTCAAGGACAGGGGCTTGCCCCTTCAGAAGGGCTAGCTACAGGGGGTTCTTCTCAGGAGAGGGAGACCAAATAAGGCTGTTTCTTGGGGAGTCCTAAGGTGGAGCTTTCCTCTTCCCTTCAAAAGCAGTGTTGATCTATGACACCAGATTTGGAAAGCTAGAGCGCTTGTACACAGCACGAGATTTGCCCTTTAAGGTGCTGCAACTGCGTTTTTGTTTGCACAAGTGGGATTTCCCGCTGCTTTAAAAGTTGTTTTGGCACGTTAGAGTAACGCTGCTGTGGACATAGTTTAGTTTGTGTTGCCACATCTATGGACTCATATGCAAACACAAAGGCACTCAAAGACTTGTAATTACTTTCTTTACCCACCAGGTGGCGCTGCACTATTTCTGTAGTTCAGACTTTTTTCTACTAGGTGCCGCTTTCGATTGCTATTTCTTTTTTTTTTTTTTTTTGGTCCCTGCCCATCTCTCCCTCCCCTGCTCTCACTGCTGAGTGCAGGCAGGGCACTGTGTGGGGGGCATCTCATCTCCTCTGTACTGTACCAGTAGTTAGTACTTACACAGAAAGAAAAAAAATAGAGGAGTAACCCAATACATTGCCAATGCACACTGTGGTGTACTACCCCCTGGTAGTGGTCGTGTCCATACCGCCACCACCACCACCAGCAGTCCTGTATGTGCCCCTCCCAGCCCCCACACCCAGCATGGTGTTCTAAACTGAGGAGCACAGTGGCAGCAGCACCAAAATGGTAAGTGTGCAACTGATGGAGTGTGGCACCTCTTCTTTTTTCCCCTGCAGAAGACTTTTGAGATCAGAAATTGAAAAGAAAGAATGAATGAAAGAAGGAGTACATAACAACAGTACAAGAAATAGAAGAACAGTAAATAATAAGGAAGTAGAATAGAAATAGATATACATAGGTAGCCATAGTAGTCTCAATAGTTATTAGTGTTTAACTAGTGTATATAGTGTATAAGTGAATAGATAGTGTATAAATGATAACTAGTTATAAACAGTGTATAAGTTTAAATAGTGTATATAGTGTATAAATAAATAGTGTATAAATGATAAACAATGTATAAATAGTAAAGAAATAGATACAGGAGTGCAGAGAAGGAAAATTCCAACTACTTTTTTTCTATTTTTCTACTAACTTAATTTCATTTTTTTTTTTAAATAATGACTTGATTTTTCATGAGAATAAATCATGTGAATGCACCAACATTGTAATGTTGAAGTAAAGATTTGAAGTTCATATAGTTCCTTCAGGGTGTGGCATGTGTTTTTTCATAGGCAGATTGGCATGGCAATCTGTGTGGTTTGGTGGTGGGTAGGAAAGATGATGACCGCACCTTAGTGAGGGGATCCCTTGGTTGGGGGTGTTTTGGGGTTGATGGGATTACTGGAAGACAGGGGCAGGGTGGATTGGTATGGGAGGTCCAATGCTTGTGTTACCCCCCAATTCCAACATACAGGGATCCTGGCAAGCCAGACTTCTGAGGGGGCAGCACATTTTGGTAGCTTTCCATGAAAGACTGCCCTCCCACCCCCTACAGAGCACCCCATCCCAAACCCCACAAGAAAAAGAGGCAATACTGCCCCAGTATTGAGAAGCCTTAATGTTTGAAAGAGGGCAGTTAGCAACTTCTCAGGCTATTATGAGCCTATGCTTGGGTTTTGTTTTTTGCATCACCTCCATCCCCCGCCCCCATGGGTCCCCGGCCGTGTGGGCGGGGGGGGGAGGTGTAGCTCATCCCGTTGGCTGTCCTTGCACCACCCACTGGGTCTCCTGCACCCACACCTGCACTCAGGCATGCTGGGCAGTGTGTGGTGGTCGCCGGGTGGGGGGTGGAGTAGGGGGCTTGGGGTCCCTGCTAGGTGGAGGGCAGCTCTCCTGGGCGTGGGGCTCTCTGGGACCCAAGGAATCTTAATCT
>NW_005841935.1:3149175-3151971 GCF_000455745.1 Alligator sinensis
CTGTTTCTCATGAGGATACAAAAGGCAGGAGGCAGATCATTCATTAAAGTCTTTTACATAAAAATCCTTTAATGTTTTATTCACCCTCTTTTTTTTTTTTCATTAGTAAACACACAAGTGACTTAAATTTGTAGAAATCCAAGCATAGGAGTAGTCACAGTTCCACCTGGGCCCCTCCCCCGCTGCAGGATGTTCAGCAGACAGGGGACCCAACACTATTTGGGTACCCCATAGTTTGCAGCAGGCAGCGCTGCAGGGCAGAGACAATTAATGGAGGGGTTTTTTTGAGAAAAAGACATGAAACTGCAGCACCATTTTAATGTTGAAATACAGTTTAGAAATTCATACAGTTTCTGAATTGGTGTCTTTTCTTTCATAGGCAGACTGGTGGGCCAAGGGAAGGTGGGGGGTCATGGCCACTAATCATGCCATCCTGCAATTATTTCTAATGATTACTATGAAACAGGGCAGACCCCCACCCACCAGATGCTGACAATGAGCAGGCATGCGACCCCATACTTTGTTCTACATTAGCATTTGCATGACTTAATAGCTTTTAGTCACAACTACCATGGAATAGTTATAATATGTTAACTAGAGCAACAAAGACTTATTTTTGGTAATTCAAAAATTAAAATTTCTGGAGGTTGAGTTCTTGATGTTTGTGGTCTGTAATAGTCAGTTTTTTACTTTTGAGAGTCAGCTGTATTTTTCTGAAGTGTTTTATGAAGTCTTGCATTGTATTTTTCTGGTTTTGTTTGCATTTTTTTGTGTGTGGTTTGTGTTTTTTCCTTCATGAAACTAGTCGGTTCATTCACCAGCATCTTGAGACTGGCAATATTTCTCCTTGAATCTTTATATTTGTTTTTGTCTTTGTGTTGTTACATTTGTGTTTTTTGCATTTTTGCACTTGTGTTTTTGTGTGTGTGTGTGTGGGGGGGTGTTGTGCTTTCTGTCCTTGTTTTTGTGTGTTTGGAATTTTTCCTTGCTTGTGTTTGTGTGATCGCATGCTTCCTGAATGCATATTTATAGCAATAATTGCTTCATCAGAATGCATGTGAAAAGTAGTCTTTAAACAGAAAGAAAAAAAATGGAGGACCAAGCCAATACCTGCCCAACCCTCATACACAGTTTGGTGTACTATCCGGTTGTGGTGGTGCACATACCACCACCACCACCATCTCCGGTCTCTTATGTGCTCCCCTCCCACCGCCCAGCCCCTGCGCCCAGCCCCCTGCTTGAAACCAGGCAGTGGGGAGGAGGAAGGGCCTTCACCCAACCACCCTGGGGTAAGACCCACAATGCAGTAGGGAAGAGGGCTGTTCGTTGTCAGGATGGAATGCTTATTTATAGCAGCATTTGCTTAATCAGAATGTCGCTTGATCAGAATGTATGAAAAGGTGGGACCTCAACTAGAAACAGGCACTGATACCATGCAGACAGTAGGAAGGAGGGCCTTCGCTCACCACCCCGGGTGCTAAGACCCACCAGGCAGGGGTCCCTGCTTATTACATTGAATAGCTAACCCCTGATTGTTACACCGAATAGCTGGAATAGCTATAATACTTCAACTTGAGCAGCAAAGCCTCAGCTAACCACATCCGAGAGGTTGGGCTCCACAAGCTACGAAAGAGCAGTCAGTATTATTACACAACGGCAGGACACCCTCCCCCTGACACTGATTATTATTATTATTAGTACTGGAAGCCGATTATTCATTAGAGGCACATTATTATTATTATTATTATTATAGATGGAGTTAATTGGGCTCATTGTCCTCCCAAGATACAAAGTAGCACAATCATCAGGCAACAGGGCACCCCCCAAGCAGGCCTAGCCAGGGAACAGAGAGATTGGGGCAGGGATCACAGGAAAGGAGGGTGGCTGAACTGTTTACCATTAGGAAAAGACATTACCCCAATACCAAAACTGCATGCTAACTCTCCTGCTGGACTTGCTGTACAAAATGAACTGAATGTCCAACAGTCAGTCAATTCTCGACCAGCGCTGAACCGTCACTTTGTGCTCTTTTCTATCTTGAAAGTAAAATGAGCCCAAGTAGCGAACTAGAGGCAGGGGCGCAGCACCCAGCCATGACTTTATGCTCTTCTGTATCTTGAGAGTACATTTGTATCTAGAGAGTATGCAATAGTCAGATACTGAAGAGTACAGAACAGCCATATTTTGACAAGATTTGATGCACCCTTAGTTATCTAAAAAAACCTAAGAGAAAAGAAAAGGAACATTGCATCCAGCATTTTTGAGAAGAGTTCAAAAAGCATTTCTCACTAAGTAGATGCTTGGACTACCTGAGCATTTCTAATTTTTCAGCATTTAAAAGTCTTGTCCGGTATAGGAAAGCACACAAGGGTTGTAGGCCAGTAGGCATCCCTGGAAGAAGGAGACACACAGCATGCTTCACAGACAATTTTTAGCCTTACCAGAGAAAAAATCATGAAAGTTATTGATAAATAGCAGTATCTTAATATAAATAAAATTAAATTTAAAATTAGAAATGTATGTTCATTTCCTTCTATATTAATTCATGACAGGCCCTTTTTGCCTCTGTTTAGAAACTATTCACGTCACTGTCGGGGGGGTGGTAATTTTTTTTGCACTGGCTAAAATCATCAGCAGTAGGATTATAAACATCATTATTTTCATTTTTTTTTTCAGCTGATTATACTTATTTCAGCCATGGAGGCAGGCAGGCAGGCAGGCAGGCAGGGATACCAGTAACAATAGGCACCTGCCAGTGAGACATTGCAAGCATTGCCCGGTGAGGGCATGCAACCG
>NW_005841935.1:3152039-3152501 GCF_000455745.1 Alligator sinensis
TCCGGCGGCTATCCCCATTGTCCCGGGCAGCAGCAGCAGCCAGTGTAGCAATCGGAGCTGAGATTTGGAGGGAAGGAAGGAATTTGGTTGGGGTAAAGACAGATCCTAGGAATTTGTATTGGAAAACAACCAAGAAGGGCTTCCTACCCTGACCTCATGTACCCTATTCACCAGATAGCAAAAAGAGCCTACAGGCTGTGAAGGAAGACATAGCAAGGTGGGAATGAGCGGATGGCCACTGCCCAGCCTGGAGGTGAAACAGGCTGGAGCTGCCCAGCAGGAGATGGGGGCGCAGGGTGGGGGAGAAGGGCGGCTCATGCCGAGGAAGGGGTGGCAGATGGGTTCCCCCCGGGACTGTCTGCTGCCACTGCGGGCCTTCATGCTGTGCGTTACCCTTCACCTTCCTTCATGACACTGAAATCCACCCACCCTACTTACTTCAAAGTTGAAGTAAACAATGCG
>NW_005841935.1:3152532-3163313 GCF_000455745.1 Alligator sinensis
TCTCACTTACCAATGCATAAAGGTGCCAGTTGCAGAGAACGCTGCAATGTCCTCTTTCAATTCCCACATTGCAAAGCAGCTCTCATCCTGCACTTGACCGCTGCACTGCACCTGACTTCAGACTGCACTCTTCTTGACTGCTACATTCGCATTCCTGTGCCCATCACAGGCAACTCTCCCCACTGGGCTGAGTCCTTCTGCCTCTGGTGTGCTGTTGCCTCTCATCTGCATCGAAAGTCTCTTGTTGATATAGTCTATGTGCACCCCGTCCACTGCTCCCACAATTAATAGGCTTTGAGCAGGGCAGAACACCCCCCCCCCCTCTTGTTTTGCTGTAAAAAAACCTCCAGAAAGGCTGGTGCTGGACTGGAAAAGAGCACAAAAACCTTGTCCAAAAAGAGCACCAAAACACTCTGCAAAAAACTGGGGGGGAAAGACTTGGCAGGGGGCACCGGCTTTGGGTGACTTTGCAGAGTTTGTGGGTGATGCAAGGGAAGGGAGCTGCAATGCTTGTGGTACCTAACCCTGATGCCAATGCCCAGGGATGCTGGCAAGCCAGACTTGTCAGGAGGCAGCCAGCCCCTTTGTGTAGCTCTGCACAGATGAGTTCCCCCCAACCCCTCCAGCACCCCATGCAAAAGGCACCCAGAAAAAGTGACAGCAGGCAGAACTGTGCAAAAAGACTTGGTGGGGGAAGGGGAGCTCCTTTGGGTGGCCTGTGGTACCCTCGATGCCAACACCCAGGTATGGTGGCAAGCCAGACTTGTCTGGGGAGATGCAACTAGCCCCTTTGTGTACCTTTGCATGAAAGATTTCCCACTCAAAAGATTGCCTGCCCCCCTCCCCCTCCATTCCCGCACCCCATGCAAGCGCCCAGAAAAAGCAGCAGGCAGAACTGCAGGAAAAGACCTGTCAGGGGGCTTTGCAAAGTACATGGGTGATGCAGAAGGGAGATGCAATGCTTGTGGTACCTCCACCCCACCGCCCCTCCAATTCCATCATTGGTGATAGTCTGAACCAATGCTTGGGGTCTGATTTTTGCATCCCACACCAACCGACCACCCACCCCCAGCACTGTGAGCAGGGATTTTGCTGGTCCTTCAAAATTCAGGAGCCAGATGCAGAAAGTCAGCATAACATGAGGTTTTATTGTAAGAAGCACCAGGGTTGAAGCTGTCGGTTACTTGGGCTTCTTTGCCTTTACCCCACCATCACTCAGAACCAGCCCTGACTCCCTGAACTGCAGCGGTGGCCACCTTCCCTGCTGGCAGTCATGTGCCCCTCCACTGAGTCCGCTGTGTTTGAGGGAACATGCTCAGCTGTAATGCTCCTGACTACCTCGTGGACAGAGGCAAGTTGAGCAGAGCTACTTTGCCCTTTTTTGGGGTGGTACCCGCTTTTCAAAGATGCACTTCGGCAAGTGCTCCAGGACATCAGTTATCAAGTCCTGTGCCCTCTGGGCATCCACACAGCACTGCAAGGCCATGTCCACCAACTGGCCCATGCAGTCTAGCACTTTTTTGCGAAAGGCAATTGTGTTTTCTGCAAATTGGTTCTCCCAGACCTCATCACAATGAAGCGACTCCCAGAGTTCATCCTGGCAGCCTTCTGTGGCTGACACTCTTGTTCATGATAACTCCACCAAAGCCGCCATCATACTTTCTTGCGACCATTGTTGCCTGTGGCACACCTCCCTTGAGCACTGTGCTGTAGTGCGAGATGGGGTCCGAGGATTGGAGGCATGTGCCCAGCCGGCATTGGGTGCAGTAGCTAGTAAACAAACGAAAATAGTTTTCTGGGTTTTTGTCATATTTCCTTCCCCCAAGTGTTCAAGAGGACGGTGACGAACCTCCACCCTGACCTTGCAGTAAAGAAAATGCCTGCAGGCATGGAAACAAACCCTGCAAGCGTGGGGCACCATTCACATTCCCCAAAACTTACAAGTCCCCCATTCTGAAGCACATCCCCGGCTGCCACTGCCCATGCCAGCTGCAAACAATTAAAGCAAAACAATGAGTTTGGCATCTGATACATTACCAGTTATCCAACCCAAAAGAGAATGGCATATACCCTTCACCCACCACCAAAAGAACATGGCAACCCACCTCCAGCAATACATCCATTTCTCCCCCCTGCCCCACAAATCCAACACGTACAAACCCAGGCAGTGCCTCCCAGTGGCAGGAGGCACATTCCAAGATACTTACAAGTCAGTGGTCGTGCATCTTCTTGGGTCTTGGGAACAGAAACTGATGTTTGAGTGTTGGGAAGAGAAACCTCATCAGAAGCAGTTTCTTCCTCCTCGTCCTCCTCATCATCATCTGTACTAGTCCATGGAATCAGACGGAGGAGAGACACTGGGGTGAAGGTCAGGGTATATTGCTCTTCTTGGGAGTCTTCATCATCCGGCACCATGGAGCAATCTCCCACTGCTATGACACGCTCATGGTTTCCTGCTCAGGAGGAGCTGCCTCTGTCAGTGTGCTCTCCTCCAGTACAACGCTGGTCCCAAAAGGCTGCAGACAGGTAGCCTCGCCCGCATCCTTGGAGAGAATGATGGACAGCTGGTCATAGAAAGGAGCAATTGTGCACCATTTCCCAGAACCAGAGTTTGCATCCCTGGCTCGATGAAACACACATCTCAGGGCCTTGATCTTGCACCGGCACTGAGTCCAGTCCTGGCTGTGCCCTCGCACCTGCATTTCTTTTGCAGTGGAGGCATATACCAGCTTATTCCTCCTACTTTCCAGCTGGTCTATGATCTTTTGCTCCGACCAAATGTCAGTTAAGTCCTGCCATTCTTCTCGGGTCTAGTTGGGGCCCCGAGTGTTGGAGGTATCAGCCTCCTGTTCGGTCACCTGCATATTGCTGGACTTGGTTTTCTGAGACATCGGGAAACAGTTGAAGGCCAACAGCAACTGAGTCATGAAAGTTTGCTGGTGAAATGTGTGAGCCAGCTATATACACATGCCTTGCATGAGCAGTTTGGAAAATTCCATGTACTCAAGATTGTGAAAGTATGACCTGTGTCTCACAACACCCACTGTGTTGAAGCACCCCGTTTACCAACAAAGACATGTTGATGGGCTTGAGCAGGGCCAAATAAGCCCATTGTACGTTCAGATGGCTGGTTAATGTCCCATAATGTTGCAAAAATCGATCACACCTGCTTGTGGCTGTGCCCATCTTCAGTAGTCCCACAGAATCAAGGCCATATTTTTACTGCTGCAATTGTTTTTGCTGACCTCGCAAAAGTATTCAGTTGATACTGACTCATCTGGACATGAATTCTGAAGGGTTTGCCTGGTCCTACATTTACACGAGAAGAGTATGGCAAAATTTTATCTGTCTTATTGCAGAATTAAGTCTTTGCAAGGTTGATGACAATTGTCTTGAACAAAGACTTGATGCATCAGTATTTTTCCATTATAACTTTTTTCTTATCTCAGGGTATTTACTTTTTTTGCCCTATGCTCAGTAGGACACAGTAAGAGCAAGCACAACTTTAAAAAGGATGAGATCCTGTGCATCTAAAACATCACTTGCCACTGACAGGGCAAATGTTTTTTTTCTGGAAGGACCTTGTTTTTTTTAGCCAGGAGTGGCCTCTGTAGGTCAGGCCTCTTTGGACTGAGGAGTTGTCGGGTGTGCCTATCCACTGCTATGGTATACACAGTTATCCTGAAGCCAGGGCACCATTGTGCACCACAGTAAACAGCAGCACCCCCCACCAATCAAAGGCTCTACTGCGCAAACACCTGGTGCCCTGGGGTTACTTGTTGAAATGCAGATAAGAGTTAAAATGTAATGGTCATTGATCGAATGCAGCTATACAGAGCTCCAGACCACAACCCCCCTGCTGGATGGTGGCAGGGGTGTTGTGATCTGAGAAGCGGCCCTACTGCATACGCTAAATCAACCTTGCTTGTGAGAATCCATATGGGATGATGGAGGAGGAACAAATGGAGATTCAGAATGAAATATGTGACGAATGGGAAGTGGAGAATGGAGAACAATGGAGTGAAGACTCCTTTAACATGGAGAATTTGGAGGACATGAGTGAGCAGGAGGAGGAGGAGGAGGTGATAGTGCTGCTGATTACCCTACTGCTGGTCTTGAAATCATTACAAGACATGCTGGTGCAGATAAGGATGGTAGCATATGCATCAATAGTGTTGCTCAACACTTGTGATGAGGAGATGCCTGCACGTACAGGCACCTCATGAAAAAGGGGGCATAGATTTGCGACAGAGTGGGACAGCCGAGAGGCATGTGAAGAAGTGGAAGCTCTGGATAAACCTCAGGAGCAGCAATCACATGGTCTGGGCCCGTGAGAGAAGCTTGGACTGGTGGAAGCAAATCGTGCTGACTGCTTGGAATGACCAGCAGTGGCTGGAGATGTTCCAAATGAGCAGGGAGACATTTTTTCATATTGTCTCAATGCTGGGGCCACACTTTGCAAGGCAGGACACTAACATGTGTCGGGCCATCCCACTGGACAAGAGGGTGGCCATGGCCATCATGAAACTGTCCACCCCATCCAGTTTCTGCTACATCGCAAATCAGTTCTGTGTGGCTGCCTGCACGGCCAGGCTGGCGACTCGTGAGGTATACCAGCTGCTGCAGGACATTGCAGCAAACAACTTTATTTGTCCTGGGAATCCTCAGGAAGTCATAGCTGACTTCAATGCCATGGGGTTCCCTAACTGCATGGGGGATTTAGACAGCACTCACATCCCAGTGCAGTCCCCATTGGGGAGGGGGAGGTCATTCACAATTTGCTTCAGTTATCCTGCAAGCCATGGTGGACCACTGAGGCTGGGTCACGAACATTTTTAGTGGGTGGGCCAGCAGCACACATGACGCGCGCATGTTCAGAAACTCTCCACTGCTTGGCCTCATGGAGAAAGGACACTATGCACCCGGAGTCCCCAAAACAGTGATGTGTGGTGTTGCCGTTCCCCCGCTTATAAGAGTGGATGTTGCTTACCCCCTCAAGTCCTGGCTCATGTAGCCTTATGGAGGGCACATTACGGACCCGCAGAAGATGGCTTTCAACTACCATCTCAGCAAATGCAGGATGGCTTTTGAATGTGCCTTTGGCCAACTGAAAGCACGATGGAAGGCGCTTAAGTGCAGGCTCAAGCTGGAGCCAAAAAACATCACGTCCTCTGTAGTGGCAGCCTGCATGCTGCACAACATCTGTGAGACCCACGGAGACGTTTTGAGCCAGGAGTAGGCTGACAAAGCGAGACAGGCAGTGGCCAGACAGAGATGTGGCCAGGCAGCGGTGCAGGCACCAAGGACATATTCACAATAAGAAGCTGGTCAGGTGGCCCTTCTTGTGCAGGATCCCAAAATCCTAAATCCTCGTACAAATCCTCCTACAGGTCCAAAATCCTCCTACAGGCCTCTGCTGTATCCAGCCACTTTATTGCCAAAATCCGTAGGAAACAGCAAAGAATGGTTTTTGGAGTAAAGAAGTGGTTTCCGTTTACTGCACTATTATATACGGAAAGATTAGGTGGGTGGTAGGCGGGTGTGAAGTCTATTCAACCTCAACCCTATTTAACCCCACCACCACCCCACCATTTTAACAGTATTTCAAAACACCCCAATATTTCACAAAGCCGTATGTGGCACTAAGCAAACACACAAGGCCGCAGGCATTCGTGGTGTCACATGGGCAGGGAAGGGGAGCGGGGGAAGCAACACCTGTGAGGGGTCCCCATGGAAACTGTTCCAAGCCTAGGCAGCTAAGGAATTATGCTGGGAAATGTAGTCCTAAAACTCAGAAAACTTAACAGCTGTTGGATTTGGCACCCTCACCCCTTCATACCCCCCACCTTGCCCCCCGCCCTCACACACCGTTAATTTTGTAATAAGCATTCATGGCACACATCTGCTTTGGTAACACAACACCAACCACCCACCCACCAACAGCCGCACTCGCCAATCACCCTTGGCCTCCACCTGCTACTCTCACGCCCGTATATTTCTGATATGATATATACAGTTTAAAAAAAATCCATATATACATTCCTTTCCAACATGGAGGAAGGGAGGGGATGATGCACAAGACTTGGCATTGGGATCACCATGGGGTCACCTACTGGAGATGGTGCATAGGGGGGTGCAAGTGGCAGGGTTTTGGGGTGACCACGACTTGGCGAGGAGGGGGTGCTTAGCGTGAGGCTCCCTGGCGGGGACTGTGGAAGCTGGTGTACTGGCAAACATGTACCTCCTGCTGTAATTCATTAGGATAGATGTTATGGGGGGTAGATGGTACTTGGCTCCTCCTGCTGGAATTTGCAGAGAATTGTACATAGGACTTAATTCATTTGAAAACCCAATGTGTACAAACGCAAACCTGATGCGCCAAAATAAACCAGTGTAAAATTTTTAATCCTCATTAAATTAATGAGGATTAAATGCTGTGGTGTGTACAAGTGCCCCTAGGTGTTATTAGGGAGTTTAAGAAGAGCTGCTTAAGGAGAGCCATCTAAACGGAGGGGTACTGAACATAAAGAGTAAGTTACTGGAAGAACAGGCTGAAGCAAGCTATTTAAAAAATTGAGAAATGCAGCAGATCTTTGAAGAGGAGAGCAGTTTGTGAGCATGTAGGAAGAACAAGAAGTTAAGATCAGACTAAACTGAATTAAATCAGTCTTGTTGGACCACCTGGCTTCTCCCTGGGCTTCAGGGGCCTAATTTGCCACCATATTAATCTGCTTCTGGAACTGTAGGACAATTCTGATCTCCATGGGTAAAGTGGAGGCGAATGTTCAAGGGGTGCCTGTGATATGTGTGTGGGTGAGAGAGAGAGAGAGAAGTACATGCACATCTAGAACCTGAAATGCCAAATATAACTTTTCAGCTTTTCTGACTGTTTACTTAGTAGTTTCTTGGAGTGTACCAAATGTTAATGACAGGGTTATTATTATAACAACAACCTCAATAGTGATATAGTTTGTGGAGGCGGGAACTGAATCCAAAGCCCCAGGGTTCATGCCAAGGACACTCGGCCCTGGAGTCTGTGATAAAGTACATGCAGAGTTGAGACTGCAGGGCATTTCTTAGTGGGTGGAGGCAGGGGGGAACTCCCATTCTCAATCATCTGCAGGATCATCAAAATAGGTCAGGTTAGAAGAGAATGGAGAGCAGGCTGCTCAGACCATTAAAATGGTGCTGACAGAAAATTCCTTCCGTATGCTAAACTCTCACACTGCTACCCATGGTGGAGCTGCATACCATTCTACCTGGTGCTGCCAGCAAATATTGCTGTGATTGTGGGAGATTTCCAGGGCAATAACAGTGTAAATGCAGCCTTGATGATCCTGCTGCCTGTATGGAAAGGCTTTCATTAAGCCAGTTTCTTCTAAAATATAATTTTAGGAAATTAAATCTTCTGTTTATAAAATGCTGCGTCTGGTCATGTAGTCTTTAAAAGACTGGGTAGATATGCACCTTTATGTAATCTTTACTCAGGGAAAACTCACTTCAAGCCTCAGTTTATTTAGTTGCCACAGCTTGAGAATATTTTTAGAGGTAAGTGACCCACACATTTTCCAGTGAACCTAAAGCTAGTCCCAGGAGCTATCAGTGTTGTGTGATATGAAAAGGTAATTTTTAAGATTTACTTAGGATAATGGCTATATTTTCTGTTTTGAAAACTACCATTTTATTTAGTCACTTTTGAAAATATAAGGTAACTCTGTCATCTACTTCATGCAAGGCCTTAACTCTCAACAACATGGAAGGATATTTCTGATTCAAATAAACAACCCACAGTTCAAGGAAATATTAGTGAGTGAAATCCAAGAAATCACTTACACATGAGTTATTAATTTTAGAAAACAAATTAAAGAAGCATAAGGTAATTTTACTGGAATACGGCAAATGCAGGCATTGTTGGATTGTTTCTATTGCAGCAGGCAGCAGGGAGGCTGCAAGCCCTGCTGCAAGCAGCCCAGGCTCTGTGGCATTCAGCAGCTGCCCAGAGCCCAGGCTGGATGTGGCAGGCAGCCTGGAGGCTGCAACTGGTGCACTGGGGTCCAGAGCCCTTCCCCAGCTCCAAGGTTGGTGGCTGCTGCACACATGCCTTGGGGCACAGAGCAGGCAAGGGGTCTGGGGCAGTGCAACCCCGGCCCCTTCCCTGCCATGTGGACAGAGGCACATGTGCAACCACCACCACTACAGAGTCAGTCCTGGACTCCAAACCCTGGTGCAGCTGTTTGCAGCCTGTCTGCTACTTGCTGTGCGCAGCCTGGGCTCCGTGGCAACAGTGGCTGCACATGTGCCTCGGGGCGCACGACAGAGAAGGGACTGAACAGCGGTGGGTGGGCAGGTGGCATGGACCTGAAAGAGCTGGGCATCTGTGAGCAGTGCAGCATGTTCAGCTTCATCGCCTTGGGTGTGTGCCCTATGGAGCTGGATGTGCCACATGTCAGCACACTGGGACTTGTGGGGCTGCAGCACAGGTGTGTAGGGTGGAGCAGGAGTGGTACTGCTACAATTGCAACCCAAGATCCCCCACTGCTGAAGGCAGGAGCAGCTGCAGGTGCTGCCTCCTGCTGGCTGCAGCCCTGACGGAGGAACTGGCCGCCCACCAACAGCCTGCCCAGGTGGGCTCAGAGCTGTGCCATCTCTGTGCTTTGGGGCTTGTCCTCACCATGTGTGCAGCCCAGGAGATGCAGCCAGGTCAGTGAAGTGGTGCTATAGAGCATCAAGCTGTTGGGGGCAAGGGCACGGTGGGCAGAAGCTCCAGGTCAGTTGAAGTTGGTTGCGCTGCCCTAAACTCCTTCCCCGCTGTGCGCCGCAAAGCACACATGCAGCCACTGCTGCCACAGAGCCCAAGCTACTCGCAGCAGGTGGCAGGCAGGTTGCCACTAGCTGCACTGGGGTCTGGAGCCCTAGCCTGGCCCAGTGGCTGCCAGAGGTTTCATGTGCACCTTGGGATGCGTGGCAGGGAAGGGGCCAGGGGCAGCACAGCTTTGGCCCCTTCCCTGCTATGTGAGATCCCCAAGGTGCACATGCAGCCACTGCCAGCAATGAGCTGGGCCAGGGCTCCAGATCTTGGTGCAGCCACTTGTAGGCTCATGGTTGCCTGCTGCAAGCAGCCTGAGCTCTGTGGCAGTTGGCAGGAGCCTGCCCAGAGCCCAGACTGCTCGCAGCAGGCAACCATGAGCCTGCAAGTGGCTGCACTGGGGTCCAGAGTCCTGTCTTGGCTTGTTGCCAGCAGTGCTTCACGTGCACCTTGGGGAGCACAGCAGGGAAGGGGCTGGGGTTGCGCTACCATGAAACAGATCAGGCCCCTTGCGGCTCCCCTGCCATCCTCCCCTGGTATGCAAACATCTTAGAAGTCCAGCTTGAAGGGGTTTTTTGGCAGTCAGCCCAAAAATGTTGCCAACTCCTGTATTGCACCTTTTTAAGGCAGTCATTTTTCTCTGCCTCACTGGTAAAAATGCAAGCCAGTATATTGGAAGAAGTATTCTAATACAGGGATGCATCCAGAAGGGGTGCAGCAGCATGGTCTTACCCATCCTTTGACTGTGCTGCAGGTAAGCTCTCAGCACAGGGTCTCTGGAACCTAAGGGGTGAGCACTGCCACTGTCACTGCTCATCCCCCTCTCTTTTCCCCTGAGGCTGAATTTATCAAGGAGGAAGAAGAAGAAGAAGGGTAAACAGCAACACCATTCACCATGCACTCTGGAGTCATGTGAAAGCAGAGGCTCTGCCAGACCCTGGAAAGAGAGAGGGAGAGCTGCCTATTTGCTCAATAATGCCAGATCCTTCTTTAGTTCCTCACAGTCCGCCTTGGTCTTAACCACTTCGAATAATTTTGTGTCATCCGCAAATTTGCCCACCTCGCTACTCACCTTCTCTTCCAGATCAGTTATGAACATGTTAAACAGCACTTGTCCCAATGCAGATCCCTGGGGGACCCCACCGTTTACTTCTTTCCATCCTCAAAATTTACTATTTATATTCACTCTTTGCTTTTTGTCCTTGAACCAATTTCTTATCCATGAGTAGACATGCCCTGTCATCCCATGACTACCTAATCTAGTTAAGAGCCTCTGATGGCAGGACCCTTGTTAATGGCTTTTTGGAAGTACAAATATACTATGTCAGCTGGATCTGCCTGCTTATTGACACCCTCAAAGAACTCTAGTAGGTTGGTGAGGCATGATTTCCCTTTGGCAAAGCCATTTTGATTCCTCCCCAGCAAGTTCTGTTCATCCATATGCTGAACAGTTCTTTTTTTTTACTGTTGTTTCAACCAGTTTTCCAGGACCAGAAGTTAGGTTCACTGGCATGTAGTTCCCTGCATCCCCTCTAGAGCAGGAGCAGGCAATTATTTTGGGTGGAGGGCTGCTTCCCGAGTTTTGACAAGCCATCAAGGGCCGCAGCGGTAGCCATGCCCTTTGACAGGTGCCTCACCCCCTGGTCCCCATCTTAGGGCTGGAAGTCCCGCCTCTTAACCCCTGACCTTTGTGATCAGAAGTCCCTCCCTTTGCCTCCTGGAAGTACCCCTTTCAGCAAGGGGGTGTGCCATCTCAGAACCAGAAAAATACCAAATTATATTTTAAAAATCAAATGTACTACAACATTCATTAATTTCATTTCAAAAAATATTTTTATCCTGATTTACATGTGTTTGTGTAGTGTACATAGAGGTGATGATATTTCATAGTTTCATAGTTCCATAGTTTCAGGGTCGGAAGGGACCTAATAGATCTTCTAGCCCGACCCCCCGCCAGGGCGGGAGAACAACCCAA
>NW_005841935.1:3166514-3195978 GCF_000455745.1 Alligator sinensis
AGTTGTGTGGGGGGGGGAGGGTGGCTGGGGAGGGTTGTGGCATGCATGGAGAGGGAGGGTTTGCCTACAGTTCACCCCCTCCCTGGGGAGGCAGAGCTCCCTCCAGCGCGTCTCCAAGCCCAGGCTCTGCACTTCTGCCACTTCTGGCCCCGTGGTACCAATGCAGGCCCCATACTCCTGCTTGCCGCAACTTATCCCTCCCGTCTGCAACTGCTGCCCTTCTCTTGCCACTTCCCCATCCCACCCTGCTCGCTGCTCCAACACCACATCCCAGCTGCACAGTCAAGAACGCAGGATGCAGCAAGAACTGAACCAGCCTGGCTGGCACTGCATGGAGCCAGCCAAGAATTGTGGGGACCAGGCTGGTTCCTGCTATCCTGCAGCCCAGCGCTGCAGCTGGGAACCATGTGGTGCTGAAGTGGTGGCAACTGCAGGCAGGAAAGCAGGGAAATGGCTGCAGGGGACTGGCAGTGAGCGGGCATGTGGGAGTGTAGTGACAGCTGAGTAGGAGCGCAAGGCCTGTGCTGGTGCGCCAGGGTCAACAACAGTGGGGGCCCAGGGTGGGCCGTAGGCCAGCAGGGGCTCTATGGAGCCAGACCGGGCTACGCCAACAGGCAGAAGGGAGAGCCAGCCTGACTCCTTAGAGCCCCTGCCAGCCCAGGTCCTGTGCTTCTGCCTCCCAACCCTGGCCCTGCTAGCGCAGGACCCACACTCCCGTCCTGCTGTTGCTGCACTCCATGCGCCCACTTATTGCCCCTTCCCTCCACCTTCTGTAGACATTTCCCAGCTTCCCTGCCCCGCTCCCCACCTCCCCCTGCCTGTTGGCCACTCTAGCACCACGTGGTTCTTGGCTGCAGCACCAAGACTGCAGGAGCTGGCCTGGCCCGGCCCTGAGGACTGGGGCGATCGCCCGTAGTCCTCCCCTGCCTCCCTCCCTTTCTCCTTCTTATCTGAATTTCCCTCTGGGAGACAGGAACAGCCCCAGGGGCCCAGGCCCCAGGCCTCTGGCTGGGGGTGGGCAAGGTTGGGCTGGGTTTGCTGCTGAGGCTGCTTAGTCCTGCCTCTGGCTCCCCCTGGGTCCTACTGCTGCTGGCTCCTGCCATCTTTGACAGGCAGCCAGGGGCAGATAAATATTAATTTTCTAAATGTTTTAGGGTCCCCGTGAGCTGGATAGAATGGCCTGGTGGGCCGGATGTCGCCTGTGGGCCATATTTTGCCCACCCCTGCTCTACAGCATTCTTTAAATATGGGAATCACATTTGCAGCCCTCCAATCCTTCGGTATCGAGGCTGCTTTTAGTGATGGGTTGCATACTATAGCTAGGAGTTCAGCAATTTCTGATCTGAGCTCCTTCAAGACCCTAGGGTGAAGGACGTCAGGTCTTGTGATTTGCTACTGTTTAGTTTATCAATTTTGTCTACATTCTCATCTTTTGAAACCTCAGTGTGGGTCAGTTCCTCTGACTAGTCCCAAGAGAGGAGATCTGGTGATGGAATTCCCTTAATATATTCCACAGTGAAGACACATGCAAAGAATGCATTTAGTTTCTTGGTAATGGCTTTGGCCTGCCATTCCCCCCCCCCCCCCCCCCCCCCTTTTCCCCTTTGATCATCTAAGGGCCCAACCTGGCAGGTCTTTGGCTTCTAATGTACTTTAGAAAATTTTCTTGTTACTGTAGCAGCTTATCTGACTTCCCAAAGTGATCAGACGGTGCTGGGGGAAGGCATTGCAAGCCAAGAGTGATGCTACTTTTGGTTTATCTATGTTATGGCATTGCCCTAAAATATAGTGACAGCCTGTGCGTGTGACAGGCTGTGGGTTGGTGTATCCTTCAGTTTATATCAAAAGGAACAATAGCTCAGCTCTCCTGATCTCTTTACCTCCAGACTATCATTTAGTGACTTTCAGATTAAATTTATTTTGTGCTTTATGTCTTAACTCCTCTCAGCATCAGATTATTGAGCCCTAGAAACTGCACCTTCTGATAAGTGTTTTCGAGTTTCCCATATGAACATGGTTGGGTAGATTCCATTTTTACTTCTTCTCTGAGGCACTCATCTTGGCTAGAAAGTCATCTGAGAAAACCTGAGTCCTGTGGTAGAGAAGGGACCAGTGGTTCTAATTCCACTTCATGAAATGACCACAAGGGAATACAATGGTGTATTTTGTGCCATTGGACTCACTTAATGTGATCTGTCTAATTATGGATTTAAAACGATGTAAACTTTCAAGAGTGGCAGAGCCAGTACTCTGACTGACTTGCATAATGTATTCCTGCATATCCTCCACTGCCTGGGTCCACCTGGAATTCTTTCTTGTCTTTTGCTTTGAGTCAGTACTGGAAGTTCAAGGTCTTTCTCCACAGTTTCACTTGTACAACTGTTCACATGACAACTTAGAAGAAAAAGACTACCTATCTGTACCATGGGCAACTGGTGCTGCCTTAGTCAGGGGGGGCATGTGCCCCCCCAATGATCTCGCCAACCAGGGGGAGTTCCCCCATGGCCAAGCTCATCAACTGGGGGGGCGGGGTCCCCTTCCAGCAAAACTTACCCACCGGTGAGCGGCTGCACTGCTCCCGAAAGCAACCACGGCACTCCCGGAAGTGGCTGTGGTGCTTCCAGAAGCAGCCACAGCCTACATCCGGTGCTCGCACTCCCCACTGGCGCTTGCGGGGGGGGGCACTGGTGCTCCCGCCTGACCCCTCTGCCCATTGCCTGAGTGGGGAATGTGGCCTGTCAGGGGGTGCACCGGTGCTCTCAGGTGGTGCGTGTGCACCCCCGTGCACCTCCTATGAGTTGCCACTGTTCTGTACCTTCATGATTGATCTGCAGAGGTGAACAAAACTCTAGAGGGAGGCCAGTTGGATGGTTAGTCAGCTGCTGCAGCCTGCTGTTCTTTCTAGCTCATGTTGTGAGATAAACTGAGCCCAGAGATTTCCTTTACATTCACTCATAGGACATTGTCTCTGAGGAGCAGGGTGGATAAAGGAGGGGCAGACTTGACACTAGTCAACATCAGGTCATGCAAGTGAGTTAGCAAGTTAGTTTAAACCAGTCAATGTTCATAGATTCTAGGGTCAGAAGGGACCTTAGTGGGCCATCTAGTCCAACACCCTGCCCCTGACAGGCAAGAAAAGGATCACCAAACCTGGGATCATGTGATCCCAGCCAGGTGCCTGTCCAGTCTCCTCTTGAAGACCCCCAAGGATGGGGCGAGCACCTCCTCCCTTGGAAGCCCATTCCAGATCCTGGCAACCCTGAACTTGAAGAACTTTTTTCTAATGTTCAGTTGAAACCTACTCTCCAATAACTTATGGCCATTGTTCCTTGTTGTTCCAGGGGGTGCCCTGGTAAACAGATCATCGCCTACTTTGTGTTGCTCTCCCCTTATGAATTTGCACGCCACCACAAGGTCCCCTCTCAACCTTCTCTTGGAGAGGCTGAAAAGGTTAAGGTCCCTTAGCCTTTCCTTGTAGGGCCTTCCCTGCAGGCCTCCAATCAGACGAATGGCTCTTCTTTGGACCCTCTCCAGGTTGTCCGTATCCTGCTTGAACTGCGGTGTCCAGAACTAGACACAGTACTCCAGCTGCGGCCTGACCATTGCCGCGTAGAGAGGGAGAATCACCTCCCTGGACCTGTTTGTGAAGCACCTACGGATGCATGACTAGGTGCGATTGGCTCTGCCGACTACTTCATCACATTGACAACTCCTCTTCATCCTGGAGTCAAAAGTGACTCCAAGATCTCTTTCTGCCTCAGTGGTGCTGAGAAGGTTACCCCCCAGCCTACAGGTATGATGGCAGTTTTTTCTCCCTAGATGCAGCACCTTACACTTGTCCTTATTGAATTGCATCCTGTTGCTCTCTGCCCACTTCCCCAGCCTGTTGAGGTCAGCCTGGATCTCCTCTCCAGGGTGTTAGCTGCACCCCATATTTTTGTGTCATCCATGAATTTGGACAGGGTGCTTCCCACCCCCTCGTCCAGATCACAGATGAAGATGTTGAACAGCACCGGCCCCAGAACTGAGCCCTGAGGGACTCCACTGCGCACATCTTTCCAGTTTGACACTGACCCATCCACCACCACCCTCTGAGTGTGACCCCTGAGCCAGTTTGCTACCCAGTCTACCATGTAATCATCCAAGGCAAATCTTCTCAGTTTATTAATAAGGATGGTGTAGGATACCATGTCAAAGGCCTTCTTTAAGTCCAGATAGTTAACATCCACCTCGACTCTTGCATCTAAACATTTGGTGGCCTTGTCGTAAAAAGAAAGTAGGTTAGTCAGGTAGGACCTGCCTGCTATAAACCCATGTTGGTTACCCCTCCGCATCACATTAGCCAGCGAGCTCCCACATATGTGTTCCTTGATAATTTTTTCTAGGATTTTCCCTGGGATAGAGGTAAAGCTGACCAGTTTATAGTTCCCTGGATCCTCCTTCCTCCTCTTCTTAAAGATTGGGAAGACATTGGCACTCTTCCAATCCTCCGGGACCTAACCCGAGCACCATGAGCACTCATATATCCTTGCTAGTGGTTCAGCTATGACACTCACTAATTCCTTCATTACCCGTGGGTGGAGTCCCTCCAGTCCCAGTGATTTGAATACGTCCAGTCCCTCCAAGTGTCCTTTTACCGTATTGGCACTGACCATTGGTCGGCTGATGTTCCCCTCATTGGTGTCTGTGATGTGTATTGAGGGTTTGCCTAGATGCCTATTTAAGAAGACAGAGGCAAAAAACTCATTGAAGAGCTCTACCTTGTCCCTGCTATCTGTCACTAAGCCCCTCTGTCTGTCCTATATGGGTCCTATGCTACCCTCCACCCTCTTCTTGCTCCCAACGTACCTAAAGAAGGACTTTTTATTGTCCTTAATCCCTGCCGCTAGCCTGAGTTCCAGAGCTGCCTTAGCCTTCCGGACTGACTCCCTGTAGGTGCGGGCCAAAGACGTGTATTCCTCCTTGCTAGCTACCCTGTTTCTACTTCCTGTATGCTACTTTTTTTGCCCTTAAGGTATCCTGGATAACCGTGGTTAGCTAATGGGGTTTCTGGCCCCTTTGCACCCTTTTCTCTGCCATGGGATTGTCTCACTCTGAGCCCAAAGAATAGTATCCTTAAGGAATGACCACCCCTCCTGGACCTCCGAAGCATCCAGGCTCTTGGTTCCTAGTAGCCTGCTAACCAAACCCCTGAGCCTATTAAAGTCAGCCTTTTTAAAGTTTAGCACCTGTGTCCTGCTAGGTATAGTGCCCACCCTTCTCTGGATAGTGAATTTTATCATTTAGTGATTGCTGTCCCCTAAATTGCCTTGAATATGTAGATCCCCCACCAGGTAATCCCATGTGGCCAACACCAAGTCGAGCAAGGCGTTACCCCTGGTGGGACTCCTTACCTCCTGTGTTAGGTGGAGGTCCTGAATGCAGGTTAAGAACCTGCCTGAGTGGTTGGTGTGCGGGCCGGGTGCGGTCCGAGGCTTTCGGGGGCGCGCGGCAGGCTGTGGCCGGGAGCCCACAACGGTAGGGCGGGGACTCTGGCACGACGGACTAGAATTAGGCACGGACTCGTAACGGTTAATTAAAGATTGTTTTACTTACACCGTAGGTGGTCGCGGTGCAGGCAGGAAAAACTTTCTTGAGTTGCAGTTACAGACAAACACAAGTGGAGTTAGCTAGGCTCCACCGAAGACACACGCACGGAGTTTGCTAGGCTCCGCAAAAACAAACACGACAGAGCTCTGGATACCCTTGACGAGCGCGCAAAACCGTAGATACGTCTTAAGAAGTTAACGAACGAGACGGGAAGAGGTTGGTGGTTGATCAGGCCGCCGAACTCCTCTGAGACGCACACAAAGTTTCTATTACTCTGCTGCATGCTCAGAGTCCCCACGAGATGGTTGTGGAGTCCTCTACAACTTGGGCGGAAACTGCTCAAACCTCTTATACGACTAGCAAGCCAATCACTAGCTGCCATGTGGGAATAATTTAGAAACAGCCAATAGTGGGAAACAAATTTACATACGGGTGGCAGGAACTCCTTTGCACCGGGGTTTTCTCTCTGCAGCTGAGAATTGCACCGTGCAAAGAAAGCTCCACGTGGCGGGAAATAATTCTGCAGTGCCGAAGCGCGCACACAATCATTGGGTCATGACAGTTGGATCTAGCTGACTGTTCCTCCCAGCATATGTCTGGGTAGTTAAGGTCCCCCGTGACTACCATGTTGTATCTGCGGGTTCCCTGGCACCTTTTCTGGACCCTTTTCCTGTTGATTTTCATTTTACATTATGGGAATATTTTAGAAGAGAGATTACAGATGACCGGCCTTTGCAAAAATCTCTTAAAAATCAGAGGCACGGTTCCTCTAAAATACTCACAAATGAATTGTTTCATCAGTCCATAAAAGCTCTGGCACACAGAGCCCATCTGCACGTTCCCAGTCAAGTCAAGAAAAGTAAACATCCTGGTATAGGATCTCCCTGTGACTAGAACCAGTTCCATCACTCTGTAGTTGCCTTGCTGCAATCACCTACTACTGCTGTTCCCACCGTTTCTCAGCATATGTCAGCTTACTTTTGGTTTCCTCACTGATACTTTTATTTACCCACCTGTATGTCCACTGTTCTGTTGGAATGGACTGAAGTGGTGAGTTATTGGTACTTACATGGGTGTGCAAGGAACAATAGCTGAGATGTTTCTTGAAGAGGAAACGCACACAGTTATGTGGGTTTCCAGTTTGGGCTTCTCTTTTACATTACACAAAGAAGCAAGGTTGATAAAATTATTGGCCCATCAGCATCCAATATCATACCTTGTTGAAATTCAGTGAGGGAAAATATATATATATAAATATATATTTACAAAATGACTTATCATGTCATAAAATAATTAAGAGAAAAATTCAGACCAACAGTGAATCTACTGCTATTCCGTGGTTAATCTTACTGGGATTTGATAAATACCCAAAATCAGGCTGTCTTAAATTTTGGTTCTAAAGTCTCTGCTGAGATGGATACTCTTGACTTAACTGTTAGATTAAAATACCTTTACCTGTGTGTCTCGGGTAATAAAATCTGCAAGCCAGAGGAGATAAGAAGGTTGTGCAGAATTTTGTCACATAGGGTATTATCCCAAACGTTTGCCATAGGTGATCCCATAATGTAGTGCATCTGAGAGGGGCATTTGAAGATCAAAAATTCAGAAGCCAGGACAGACAGGATTGCAATCCCTTGTTGATCAGACAGCTTTGTTTTTTGAGCATATTGCTCATCACAATCCCTGTGCTCCACTTCCTTTCAGTGCAGATTAAAGACTGGGGTCTTATTTACTCTCCAGTAGAGTGTATGGCTGAGCTGGTGCATACAACAGCTTTTCAGTTCCCTTTTGAGTTTGAGCACAGAAGAATAGAGATTCATGGCTCCCCACCCCCTGCCAGAGTAAATTGACCTCTCAAATGCATCACTTCACCTAGTGGTATGGGGATAATGGAGAGCTGTGTACAGAAAGAAAGGAGGAGGCTTTCTGATGGGACAAGAGCCTGGGGCTTTTCTTTTGGAGGCATTCAAGTGTGTGAGGTCAAAATAGAAAACAGGTGAAAGAGGCCTACTCCCTGTCATGGTTCTTTGGACTCATTCTCTCATGCAGTGCAACTGTTTGATCTGAAACCTCGGGAGGGTGAATCCTTCTTTCTGGTCGTTGTTTATAGTTGCTTTGGGCAAGGAGTAGGTGGATCTCTTACATATAACCAAAGACTCTTTGCTACAAAGGAGCCTGCCCTGTATCTGTTCCCAGAAGAAAAGCAAAGTATTAACTAATGACAACCTCATATGGTGGCTCTAAATACAGGAGCAGCTGGCTACCTCGTATATCGAATAATCAGAAAATCCTGTTCCAGGAGCCCTTGTCCCTTCTCTCTGTGATTGCCACTTTGGCATACTTTGTCACATCTTGAATGACTTGAGAGCTCCTCGGGGCGCATACCTCATCTGTCTCCTTGTGCTGAAGCCTGCTTGGCATGCATGTAGGATTGAAAAAACCCAGAATCTTTCAAGTATTACATATGCCCAGCTAGGTGGTAGTGATTGTTTATGGTTGCTTACCTATTATAAAGTTAGTTTTTGAAGGCTTCATCACAAGTCTGTGCCTGTTTGCATGTGGTCTTATGTTTTTTATGTATTACACATAGTTTTGTTCCATTTCTAAGATTATTGGCATGCAGTTTCTTGTTCCTATTAGAGTCTGGTCTACTACTCATGGACTCTGGATCAGACCCTTGGTTAGCTTCCTGAAGGATAACTTCCATGCAATATCACAGATGAGTAAGAGGAAGAAAAAGAAGAGAGAGAGACTGATTCAAGAAATCGCATAAGTGTATAGTTAGTCTAAGTTGGACTGAAGCTCATGCTTTAAAGCTTCCTTCAGTGTCAGTCTAAATCACCATTATAATAAATAAAAATTGGAAATCAGATAGGCAGTAAGCAAGAAGGAAGGATTTTTGACAGCACAGGTTTCCCTCGCTTTATGTTGTACATGCATTCCTGGAAAATGGTACATAACTTGAATTTGCATAAAGGAAACCCCCTTTATAATGTAACAACTAGGGATACATTCCAAGACCTCAACAGTATTGACCCCCAGACCCATTTCTACTACTTATACAAGACAATTTTGGTACTCACCAACAGCAGACAGTACACATAAGCACAGGGCACTGTCATAATGAGGATGGCAACTACAGAAACGTGTTGTAGACAGTGAGTGAGGAGCACAGATTCACACAGGAGACTATATTTTGGTGTGCATCACTTCCACAATGCACCACACAAAGCAGCTGACTGCGGGCTTCAACCACACCAGTCACATAAGAGTGAATTTACCTTGCATATCGCGAATTTTTGGTTCGCATAAGAGCGAATTTGCACATACAGAACCTGCATAAAGCGAGGGAAACCTGTAGCCATTTTGACAGTGCAGTTAGAACTTAGAATACAGGAAATATTGAGCCACTGAGCTGTATATGATAGTGAGAGGTTTGCCATAAGGTAAATGTTGCTGTTTTGAAAGTACAGATTTGCTGATCTGTGCTGCCATGTACTCCTAACTTGAAGTAATAAAGGATATAACTTTGGCCCTCTGATTCCCCCATTTCTATGGAAAGCCCTGCACCCCTATGGTACTCTGTGAAACCAGGGTCTTAGTTTGCTTTGTTCCAAATGAACAGGTTACTTAGGCTGTACTTATTCTCACCTTCCAACAGCAGGTCCTGCTTTAGTGATCATAAGGCTCAATTACATGCAGTTCATGCAGAACACAGCATCCTGTTTGTTCCTTAGTAGAAAGAAGTACTCATTTGTCCCACTTTGCACCTCTTGCCAGTGAGTGACATTCAGACTGGAACAGTCTGAACTGAATCCCTTTTGGTGCCCCATTTGTCAACCACCCTGCCTGTCTGAGATATGCACTTCTAACCACAGCACACTGTAAAAAGTCCACCATTGAGTCTCTGCAACGATGAGTTTAGGGCAGTAGGACTTGATGCCCCTTGACATTTATCTCAGGGTGTTATATGCATTTGGGGGAATACACTATTTTTTCACAGGTAAAGTGTAACGTGACCATTGTTAGAGTTCAATTTTATGAACATATACACTTCTGAAATAGGATACTGAAGGTTAATTTCATTCCTATTCTTTAGGAGTATGTTTGCATGTTTGCAGTGGTATGCGTCCCATCCCTCTCCCCCCGAAGTTTATAATATTAGCACCTCTGAATAGGAAAGGGAGCTCTCTGGAAATTACTGCATTATTCTAATTTTATTTTATAAGAAGCTGTTAAGTCAGCGAATGCTTTTAAAGAGGCTAGAACTATTGTGCTTCCTGCAGCTAAACCTACTTCCCAGCAACCCATCTTTGAGGAGGTATTAATGCAACTATGAAATGACAATCAATCTACATGCAGGAAATAAGTCCTTTTAGAACTTTTCTTGTACATTTTGGTCAGGGTTTCTATTTTAATAGACTACTAATCAATTCATTATGATGTCAGTGCAGAGGCTGAGCATCATCCACATCTGGCTGAAAATGGAACCAAGTTATAAATCACTGACATATTTCTGCTGAAGCAAGCTAAATCCTCTCCAGAGTTTAGCGGACACTACTAAAGTTAGAGGTGAATGTCTATCCCTAATCATTTATGTGAAGGATAGAGACTGAACTCTAGCATGGCTAATGTAGCATCTGATCACAGTCCAGAGCTGTTTTTCATCCACCACAGTTGGATGGCTCTAAATTAAATAATTCAAGTAGTTAACGATGCTTGCTGTGTTCTTGTTTGGTGCTGTTCAGTTTGTAGAGCACAGTGGGATCTTTGCAGGGTTTACAAATTGTGACTCAGATCTGAGCTTGTTTCTGTGTGCTGAAGTACATGCAGTTGCTCCAGATGTGTGGCCATATAATTTAGAACAAGGGTGGCCAACCTGTGGCATGGGTGCCAGAAATGGCACAGGCAGCCACTCTGTGTGGCATGCAGCAGGTCAGGGACGGGACAGGCAGCACAATAATAGATAAGGCAGGAAGCAGAAAGCAAAGCAGCTAATTGGGCAGGGAGCACAGGGCAGGAAGCTGAAAGATGAGCAGCAGATCAGGCTGGAGAAGGGGATTGGAGAAGCATTTGGAGAGGGTGTGGGGCTAATTTGTGGCATGCCTCCCAGAAAAGTTGGCCCCTGCTGATTCAGAACATGTTCTGGCCCTTTTCCTGCATGTATATATCAGAATCATATCATCCATTAGGAGGCAAGAAGCTGCTTAAGAGTGAGGCAGCTTCTAGGACAGTTCAGAACTGGAAGTGAAGGCTACTCTTTGAAACTTCAGGAGAAATTTTAGGAGCGTAGAATGTAATTACCAAAATGGCATATTGGTGGTCCCCTGTACTCATGCAGTGAGCACCTTGGAACCTTAGAATAACCCCATCAGAATGGTCTGGTCTCTGCCAGATGACATTTCTCCAATGATTTGTGCTATGTGTCCTCCAGACCTAAAGAGAAATGGAAATCAATTGCTCTTGCAGACTGTGGTCTCCTGGATTTTTTATTCTGATCTTTTTTCTTAACTGCAGGTCATTTCATGGGCAACAACACAGTGATTGATGTTTTGAGGAGAGAAGGGTATGAGGTAGAACACACTGCTGCTGGACAACCCATCAACAAGTAATATATGTATATTTTTATCATAGTTGATAAGCAATAGAAAGAGAGACATAAATAAGAGCTGTTCCATAAGGGCTGTTCTCTGCTATTTCCCTATTCAATTAGTTTCCTGTGTTTTATCATCTGCAAGCTAATTTGGAAACAGAATTTGCATGATACCTGCTAAGTAGGTTTTTAACATGAATTGCAGATATTTTTCCCTGAACTTTCAGGATTTTAACCAGCCAGTTGTTATCAGGAGTGAGCTAAACGTATGCCTTCTTGGGCAAGCTATCCCAGTATAGTAGTCCATGCAAAGGCAAAACTCTGACTATGCTGGTTTACAACCCCTGTCCATCTACCCAGCTTGACACTTCCTGTCTCACCACCTGTGCTTCTGGGCTCCTATTCCAGTCCCTTCCTCTTCTCATGTGCTTAGCCATTTTCTCTCCTCTGGCCCTTCTTCCCTTATTTACAAGTGCAATATATTATTACTTAGCCCAAAAGCTTTCCTTTTTTTCTCATCTGCCAACCTGTATCCCCTTTTCCTCTCTAAGATTCCCCGTACATACAACTCTGACCTTGTTGTCTTGACTTCTTCTCCAGCAACTGTCCTTGATCCTTTCTGAAGAGTTTTTCAGCCTCTCCACTGTGGAGTAGGCCTCTCCACAGTGTCTTGTGAGCCTCTTTGTTCTAAGCTATATTATTTCCAAGTTGTCTGCTATCTTCAGTATCAGGGGTTGCTGCTGTTCCTCCAGGTTCCGCTCCTTTTTAGGCTAGGATGCATTTCTATGTTAGTTGTCCTCGATAAGCGTTTCATCTTCATCCCCTCTGGTGGCTCCTCATTCTTTCCTAGCTGTGGGTATCTGTCTGGATTTTGCCCTGCTCCATGCTCTCTCTCCAAGTGATTTCATTTCCCATAATTCCAATTACCAAAGAACTTCCAACTTTAACCCCTTCCCTCTGAGACCAGTATTGATCTTCCATTGACTTGGCTCTCTCCTATGGACTTCCTGCCACTGTGTCAAATTTGACCTCCAGTCTCTTGTCCTGCCTCTTCTCTCTGTTGCCTTGTCTGTGTCACTATTCTTCTTGACTGGTTTGTCACCTCAAGGCCAACTCCTCCTCCGCTCTATCCCTTTCCACACACTTCTCTTCTAGCTTAGTAGCTCTACAAAATTTCCTTTTCTTCTCACTGCTTAGACCCGTATTCATGTCTTAATCACCTTTTCCCTCATTTATGTTGTTTCCCTTTTGCCCCCTTTCTTCTAACCACAAATATTTCCTTCCCTGACCAACCCCCCATGTCTACCAAAGGGGCTGTCTGGGATAGGGGTTTCTTTGTGCTCCATGTGTGTATAGTGTCTGGCGCAATGCTGGAGGTGCCTACCCAGTAAGGCAATATTAATAAGTAATGACAAGATACCTTTTCTCCTGAGTGGAGCACATGATTTTCCTCCTTGAACACTTTTAGTGGCTCTCTCTGTCAAGCTTCTTATCAGATCAAATTTTCCTGTGTTTTCTGAAGAGATGTGGAAAGTGTTCTGTTAACTAAGGAGAAGGAATCACCAACACATTTACAGGCTGGGGGATGACCCTCTCAGCCGCACTGTAGCAGAAAGGGATCTTGGAGTTATAGTTGACTCCAAGATGAACATGAGTCATCAATGTGATGAAGTGATCAGTAAAACTAACTGCACTTTTTCATGCATTAGCAGTTTGCATCACAAACAGGTCTGGGGAGGTGATACTTCCCCTCTATGCAGCACTAGTAAGGCTGCAACTGGAGTACTGCATCCAGTTTTGGGTGCCATACTTCAAGAGGGATGTGGATAACCTTGAGAGGGTCCAGAGGAGGGCCACTCGAATGGTTAGGAGCCTGCAGGTAAGGCACTACGAGGAGAGATTGAGGGACCTAAATTTCCTCAGTCTCCGCAAGAGAAGGCTGAGCGGTGATCTTGTGGCCACTTACAAATTCATCGGGGGGGACAGCAAGGGATAGGAGATGCTCTGTTTACCAGGGTGTCCCTTAGAGTAACTAGAAATAATGGCCACAAACTGACAGAGAGCAGATTTAGGTTAGACATCAGGAAGAACCTTTTTATGGTAAGGGTTGCCAGAATCTGAGTGGGCTTCCAAGGGAGGTGGTGCTCTCCCCTACCTTGGGGGTCTTTAAGAGGAGGCTAGATATGCACCTGGCTGGGGTCATCTGACCCCAGCACTCTTTACTGCCCAGGGTAGGGGGTCAGACTCTGATTTGCTGAGGTCCCTTCCGACCTGAATATCTATGAAAGCTTCCTGCACTTGCACCTAGACCTTGTTTAGCTTGGCCTTCTCTATACATGCATTGTCATAACTCTGTTGTCAGATAGGGGTGGGCATTTATCTTGTTGTGGACAAGCCCTCTGTATTTAACTTTCATATAAGACAAGCGCTGAAGTCAACCTTAATTTAGACAAACACTAAGTTTAACCTTAATTTAGACAGGGCCTCTGTGCTTGGCCATATGACTTAAATATCATGTAATGCTATATTTGAGTTTTTGGGGTTTTTTTAAGAAAGAAACTCTTTTATGAGTTTTCTGTAGACCAGCTTCTAAGCGGATGGGGATTGTATGCCCTACAGGCTACACCACTGTGGGCTGCGCACTGCATGGGCCATACCCCCATGACCCACAGGCCCCTGGGTGGACCTCTCTGCCACAGCTGCACTATGCACATGGGCACCCCAGCCTCGCCTTCAGCTCCTCAGCTACGGGCTCCTCCAGCACTGTGGGCTACGCTGCCCTTCCTCCCCTCCCCCCTTGGGCCAGGGTCAGGAAGTGGAAGTGGGAGGAGAGAGAGGGGGACCCCAGCTGCTGCTGCAGCTGGAGCAGTAGTGGGATGGGCAGCCAGGTGGGAGCTCAGGGGCTGCAAATTAACCTTTCTCGGGCTTCATGCAGCCTGCAGGTTACCAGCAGTACTACAGAAGAATAAAATGTCCTGGTACATGATGTTTTTTGCTGGAAGGAGGGCTTTGGCCAGGCATTCTTTAAAACTTCTTTAGCAATTTTCTGAAATCTAGAGAAAGAGAGATCAAATTTCATTAAATTGCACATAGCGCTTATTTGACTTGTGAACAAAAACAGAGTTCAAATCACACAGCAGAACCTTAGCCCCATGGAAATCAACGGCAAAACTTTTGTTGACCTAAATTGGGTCAGAATTTCACTCATAATATTTCAGAGACCAAAAGGGAGCACAGGTTTCAAAGACTTGGAGGGCAGCTGGGCACCTGACTCCTACTAAAAGTCAGTGAAAGCTCAGCACCCAAATAATTGCCTTTGAAGCAGCATCTCTCCTGGTCCCTGGCCCAGATCAAAAGTTATAGCACTTCAGCCAGTTCATAGTCACTGCTGGAAATGAAGTCTTTTCTAGGGTCTGTGATTGACAGCGGCTGATAAAGTCAGTCAAATAGATGGGGGTTTAAGCCTTTGTTCAGAGAGAGCTAACAAAAATAGTATGTTGAAACTTCAGGACTAGTCCTCTCATACCATTTGAAAGCAAGTTTAAAGACACGAAATTAGTTTAAAACAGGCTGAATACAAAAGAGAAGGAAAACGCTTGAGATGATGTGGAAAATGGTTAATGTGGCATCTGAGAAGAGTGGTAACAGGACACAAAGATTTTCACGTCAAGTTCACTCATTTAAACTTGTTTAGGCCTGTACATTGCCACAAGCCATTGTCAGAGGATAACCACTCTCTGTGAATGGATCTCAATACAGACCCTCATGGACACGTAACCAGATCTCTAGGCCCATGGCGGCAAGCTGGACCTATGGTGGCATGGCACAGAAACATGGGTCAGAGTGGGCCTGGGGATAGAATTGCTCTTTCAGCCTCATACAGGATCCCTCCTGGCCAGGGGCAAGTCATGTGGAATCATGTGTACCATGCCACAGTCTGGCCTCTGCCAATCCCATCAGTCCCTGGATCTGTCAGTTTGGTACCTTTCATTTGCCCTAGTATCACTTTATTTGCCCTAATATCTTCTTTTTTTTTTTTTTTGCAAACGTGTAAAAGAAAGAAAACAGAATAACACAAAACATAATATGAATCAAAGGGGGATCTTTTGAGAGAAAGGGGAGGAAGTAGGTTTGTGCAAAGGCTGGCCTTCCCTGGGGCATGACAGTGTGTAGTAGCTGTGCCCATCAGGGAAACCCCAACGTCAGGGGTGACTGGTGCCTCCTCAGTCGGGGAGGAGCACCAGATCGCGGATGGGGGGGGGTCCCCCAGCAGCTGATCGCTGAACCAGTGGCAAAACCAGAAGTGCACTTCCGTGGGCACTTCCAGTTTCACAGTTGGTGCTTCCAGGAGGTGCACAGCTGATCTCAGGGGGTGCAAATGCACCTGCGTGCACCCTTTATGTGTCACCTATGCTCAACTTTGTCTTAGGGCCACCTGAAGCATCCGCTGAAACACTGTGGTTGTGCCAAGAGGACAAAGAAGGAACAAGGACTGAGCAGTGTGTGTGTGTGTGTGTGTGTGTGTGTGTGTGTGTGTGTGTGTGTGTGTGTGTGTGTGTTCATGTTCCCATAGGGGAGGGAACCATCAGGGAACAAAGATGAGCAGTGGTGAGCCAGCCCCAGTGGGGCTAGATAAGGACTAGGGCCTTGGAAGAGGGCAGAAATTGGAGCACAGAGGGTAGGGGCAGGGCTCTCAGTGTGTGGTGAAGGGCAGGGAGGGTAGATAAATGGCTCCAGCCCCACAGCAGAGAGCACTGAGAACAGCTATATATAGTGTCCTGAATATAATCAAGTTCCCAGTGCCTCTATTTTGAGCTTTTAAATATTATTACTGATTTTAGGTTGAATATATATCGCATAAAATATTCATCGTATAATCATAGTCATAATGAGTGCACCTCCTGTGTCTCCCCCCCGCAGCTGCTGCTACACTCAAGGAGAGTCAGCAAGTGTTACACTGTGGGGGAGGAGGGTGGAATCTGACCCCAGGGGAGAAGGATGCTCCTGTGGATCTGAGTACCTTTGTGTTCCTTTTTATCACAGGCCTGCTGCTGTTCGAAACATCTCCTGCTGATTCCCCTGTAGAAAGCACAGCAGGAAAGGCTTATGCCCTTAACTCCCTCAAGACTAGGATGCTTGGGCATTCTGGAGAACAGACCAGGCACCTTGTCCAGGCAAACAGACCAGGCACTTTCTGCCTATTCTGCATTCACAGGAATGCTTGGATTCCTAACTCTTCTCTGTCATGTTCATTGTGGTGAGCCCAGTTTCCTGCCCCCTAAAGGAGGGTCAGTCCCCTTTTGGAAGAGTTGTTTCAGAACAGGTCAGATAATGGTGTTTAGGGAGTGGAGAATAGTAACTAGGGGATTGCTCAGGTCACCTAAGGTTACCATAGGCAGCATTGTCTTTCAGTGGGACTTAAAGGTGAATAGGACAGGGGCTTTGTGGGCAAGCTCAGGAAGGTACCAAGGGTCACAGAAGTGATATTCAAAAGCTGCTCAAGGGGCAAACAGGTCTGTGGTGGAGCCTGGAGCAGGAAAATTTGGAGGTCAGCTGGTGTTTTGCCTTGCAATCCCAGCCTTGTATCAGGTGCCCCTACCAGTGAGCTGCAGGGAAACCCACTCTTCTGAGCTTCTCTCAGCCAGGGCTCTTGAGCATCCTCCCCATTCAGTTCCTGACTTTCTTTTGGGAAACAAGGGCAGATTTTCTCCTCATTTCACACTTCCCCTTCCAAGGCAGGCTTGCTCAGTGTTCTGCATCCTTCCCAACTTTCACCTGTCTGACTGCAACTTGCTTTCTACTCCATTATAGTTTTAGGTATGGGTCTGGTCCAAAAATAGCAAACCCTCACTACAGTCAGCTCCTTTCCAAAGAGTCCACCTCATTTGGGTTGCAGGGAAAGAAGGGAAGTCGGCTGTATATATATATGGTATACATACATAGCATATATAGCTGGCAGAGGGAACACTTTCACAGTGGTTTGTGTTCTTTCCCTGTCATATTTCAGTCCAAGTCTGTCTCCAGCCTTGTCTGGTTCAGTGAAGCTGCTCCTTTCCTTCTCACTATAAATTAGTTTCTAGATCTTTCAGGCCTTTGCACTACTCTGACTTGACCCTAAGACCTGAACATCTACTTTCCATGTGCTGAAAGGGAATTTGTTCATGCTACTCCCTGGGAAGGAGGGAAGGAAAATCTCTGCATGTTATACCCCAGGGGATTGGATTGTAGCTCTTGCAGCCACATCCTGGTATTGGTCTCAGCTTAGAGCTGTGCTTGCTGCCTTGGAATGAGCACCAGGGGGATAGTGCCTGCCTGAGGAGGGAGAGCAGGGATGAGTCATCTGCTCCCTCAATCAGGATGAAGCAGATTTCTCCCCAAGCTGCATCAGCTCCACTTGCACCCAGGTGAACAGGGTGGATGAGAGCTGTACCCCCAACCCCTTCTTAGCCTCTTTGTGGAGCAGGAGCAAGTTAGTCCCCACTTGCCCCAACCTTGGGAGAGAAAGAAACTTCCTGTTTGCCCCTGCCTCCAGCCTTGATCATGAAAACATCTCCTCTCTACGGTATATGTGAGCTTTGCTGCCCTAGAAACCAACTCAGTTGTGTCCCCAAGCTCTAGGACTGGCCTGGATGGCTTCTGGACCCATGGGCTGCAATCAGCAGGCTGACTCAACACACCTCACCAAAGCTACCCATCCCATGCTACCCATTCCCATGCTGCAGAAGCTATTTCAGCATCTTCCATGGATCTATCTACAAGCATCCTGCCAAGGGAAGACAGTGCTGTTGTTCCCACTTTAGCCATAGGAAACAGAGGAACAAATAGACTAAATGAATTGTCCAGTGTCACTTCAGCAGCTAGTAGTAAGGTAGGGAACTGAACTCTGGTCTTGTAGCTCTTAGGTTAGTGCCCAAACCATTGGGCCTGTCTTCCCACTTTTAAGCAGAGCTTCTGATCTTGCATTTCTGTTTCCTAGAGCTTAGTTCAAGGTGAATTGCAGAACAGGTGTTAGAAGGAATTAACATTTTAACAAAGGGCATGTTTGTGATGAACACAAGTGTCATGTAGAGCTCCTTTGGGTAACAAAAACAGCAGCTACACACAGTCATGTTTGCTAGGTCCTGATTTGCAGTATAAATGTACTCTAAGATCCTTTCAGAAGCTGCATCAAGCCATTCATTAATGTCCAATTAGAGGCCATGTACATGTCAGCCCTGCTTTAGGAGCAGGTTAGAGAAAAATCTGTCAGGAATGGTTTTAGTATTGCTGATCCTGCCTCAGGGCTAGGAGGTGGGTATTCTGGGTGACTTGTGTTCCTCTTTTCTCCGACTCTTTAAGGTACTGAACAGGAGAAGGGACAGCTCATGGGAGATAACTCCTTTCATCTGCAGGTTGCTGGTTTACAGGATGCACAGTGGTAGCAGTGAGGGTCATCAACCAGTGGAAGAGAAGGATGTGATAAATCCTCCCATTTGGGAGTGTTGGAGTCAAGGCCGGGCACACTGTGGTTTCAGCCTATTTGGGCTCAGGACCAGAATCCCAAGCTCTGCAGCAGATCCAATTAGAAATGTTGGGGACTTGCCGATCCAGCTGATTTCAGGATAGGGAAAAAGTGTTTAGCACTTCACTGTCAAAGTTTTTGTAATATAGTCAGCCAGATGCACTGTGTTATTCTTAAACAACTGCCTTTTCTCTGGCCAAGTTTGATTATTGCTCTTTGGGTTTGATTCTTTTTTTTCCAGGTCCTTTTAATTGAAGAGGATCTGCATGAATTTAGGTCTGACTTTGCACGGTGCGGGGTAAATGAATAGCAGGACTTAAGCCAGCATTTCTGTCATGGTGATTGTGGCTTCCTTGTCATTGTACTGAGACCTCCTCTTAGGCCTTTTCAAACTTTATCACTTGTTTCTCCTTTCCCAGTGGGAAAAACCCAAAAACATTGTCCACCTCCTCTTCATTGTCGCCAGCGTACACCTCATATGTGATTTCACAGGAGCTCCCGCCACATCTGCACCCCCAGAAGGAAGAAGAGGAGATTCTGCCTCACCTGCTGCTGCCTGAGAGCATTGACCTGCTGGAGAAAGGAGACAGGAAATACAAGAAGAAGAAGAAGAAGCAACAGAAGAAGCAGCATCTCCGCCAGTTTAATGACCTCTGGGTCCGCATTGAGGAAAGGTATCTACCTGGTGGGGAGGGAGGATGATCTGCTAGGTTGGCTGAGTACCCTGCCCCAAATCCTGTGTTCTGACCTCTTCAGATGCCCATCCAAAGCAGGAGGCGCCCTCACAAGCTGCTAGCCAGACACTTGTTTCAATCAGGTTTAGCATCAGAAATGAAGTGGAGACTAAGGTACTTGTTTCCCTGGCCAAGATAGCTGACTCAACTCAGAAACAGCCAGAGCAACTTTTTGAGCTGTGTGTTGTTCCTCAAGTGCCTTCCTCCAGCCACTGTCCTCCCACTCACCACTGAATGCAATTCTTTCATGTTCTCTTACTTCCTTTCCATCTGCTGCAGTATAAGCCCAGTTCTCTCCATTCCATTGCCTTGTGGAGGCATTTTCACCTATGCAGTGTGACCATTTGAAAACAATTTTTCCCCACATTGCACATGTATTAATGACCCAGGGCAACAAGGAATCAAGTTCTGGCATGTTTTTAAGTACGTTTCTAGGTTCAGTCCATTGGGCTTCCATAAAGCATTCTTCATTATCATCTCAGATGTACCAAATATGTTGGGGAACTTCAAGACATACAAAAAACTAGAATTCTTGGTTCCAAAATGATACCTTTTATTAGACCAACTGGAAAATGGCAAGAAAATTGTCCTTTTCTGCAAGCTTTCAGGATCAAAGTCCCTTCGTCAGGCTCTGGGAAAAGTGTAGATGGTACAAGATGGTAAAAAGTTCCCATAGGTAGGAAATAAACTTCATTTTTGCACAGAGGGATGGAAGTCTGTCCCTCTGGGTCCATGAGTGACTTTGCGAGCTGTGTTGAGTAGCTCTTTGATGTGTTGATCAGGTAGAATTCCTTCCCTGGAGGTGTCAGATGGTAGACAGGTAGGCAAAAAAAAACTTCCTTGTTGTTCTGCAGTGAAGTTTAAAATCCCAAATCATCTAAAATTTGGCATCTTCCATGTTTCAGGGTTGTACTTGGTAGCCGTGTTGGTCTGAGACAAAAAGACATACAAAAAACTAGAACTCTTGGTTCCAAAATGATACCTTTTATTAGACCAACTGGAAAATGGCAAGAAAATTGTCCTTCTCTGTAAGCTTTTGGGAACTTCATACCTTCATGATATATTAGGTCACCTAATGCCATAATTTTCCCATTGCTCTAAATAATCCAAGTGACCTAGGTTACATGGGAGATGGTACAGTGACAAGTACTGTTCTGGTTTATATATCTGGGCAACTGTGTTGTTTATTAGGTATAATTGCATATTTTATTTCAGTTCAGTTAATGAAATTGATACTAGTTGCGATTGTTATTATTGTGGGTGATATTGGGTGTGCATATGGTAGAAAACTCTAATGGAGAACACTGACTCAGCAGGTGCCCCAAGTTATGTTCACAGGCAGACAAGGTTCTTCGGGTGAATATGATCTCTTTTATTAGACCAACTTAAATAGTTGGAAAAAAAAATTTTAAGCAAGCTTTTAGATTCAAAAACCCTTCGTCAGGCTGAGCAAGTGTCTGCAGTTGGTGTGTGCTCTTCCTGGATGGAATGAAAAGTAAAGAAGGCAGAGGCTAGGCTGGTTCAGCTTTACACATGCATTTTTCCCCACTTAATCAGTGGACCATGCCTGGACCTAGAGCTAATCCTGTGTGTTTGCAAGATGCAGAGACTTCAGGGAGCCCAGGACAATAGGAGGCATTCCAACTTAATCTGGAGGAAGGACTGGGTTGTTAATTTCAACTTCAGGGATGTGCTAGTGCACAGCAGAAAGAAAGGCCCATAGGGAAAACAAAGCTGGTACATTTATGCCAGCAGTTATGGCCTAGCAAACTTCTCCAGGCTCCAGGTATTTGGGCCTTTATGACCTTGGGAATGACTGAGATCAGATTTACTTTTTATTTTTTTGGCTTGCAATTCTCTCCCTCTCCACCTATGGAATACATTGTTTGAGCTGGGAGCAAAATCTAATGCACAGAGGCTGCTTACAGATATTTAAAAAAACCAAAATGGTGTTTTACTTTAAATTCAGCACACTCCTGTGCCAAGCCCAGTGCATGCCCAGAAGAGGCAGCGCGTTAGTTGGGCTCGGCTTGCCTAATATCTATATAGGTCGGGTGCTTTACTGGGGCTCTTTTGGTGCTTTTATCTAATAGCGGATTGAATCCGCTATTAGATAAAAGCACCAAAAAGTCCCGCTGTAGCGCCTGATCTATACGAATGCTGTAGAGTCAGGTTGAATTAATGCACTGCTTCTTTCAATAAAGTATGTTCTTTGGTTTTTCGGGTTGGTTTGTTTGTTTTTAATGTCTGTAAGCAACCAGAGATTACACCAGCAGCTGTTTTTAGTGATAACCTCAGAAGCAGTGAGTGATGGATGGGCTGCCCAAACAACCTCTGTACAGGGGTGGGGGGAAGTGAACAGAGGTTTGCATTTGTGTCCTGTGGATAGGGAAAACTGTAGCAACCCAATGTTTCTGCAGTAGAGCTATAGAAATGATTGTCAGTGAGCTACGATGTCTGCCATGGCTCTTCCTATTAGATTCTTTCCCAAACAGGGACCTCTGTGCTTTGTTTGACTGTGCAGTGAATCTAGCAGGACTTTACATCATAGATATGCTCTGTTATCTCCATGTAATGGATAGTTCCTCTAATAGCTATTGGTAGGGGCCTGTGCTGTGCTAACTACCCCATCTAGTGGTAATGTTTGATGTATGGCAGATGAAATACAGCTGGTCAGACAAGCCGCTCAAATTTAATACAGGTTTCCCTCGCTTTATGCGGGTTCTATATGTGAGAATTTGCTCTTATGCAGTGGCCCTTTTTATACCAAAAATTCGCTATATGCAAGGTAAATTCACTCTTATGTGATCAGTGTGGTGGAAGCCCACAGTCAGCTGTTTTGTGTGGTGCATTATGGGAGTGATGCACACCAAAGTATAGTCTCCTAGGTGGATCTGTGCTCCTCGCTCGTTGTCTGTGACACATGCTTCTGTAGTTGCCATCCCCTTTACAGTAACATTCTCCACCACCCTGTGCTTGTGTGTACTGTCTGCTGTTGGTGAGTACCAAAACCGTCTTGTAAAAGCGGTAGAAATGGGTCTGGGGGTCAGTACAGTCGAGGTCTTGGAACGTATCCCTATTTATTACACTGGGAAGTGGATTCCCTTTATGCAAATTCTAGTTATGCACTGTTTTCCAGGAACACGTGTACAGCATAAAGCAAGGGAAATCTGTTCTCAGTTGCTACCTTATCTAGATTCGCAGCCCTTATTTATCTATATCCTTGTCATTGGCCACTGACAGGTAAATATGCTACGTTTGTTTTGCTTGGGTCTGGGCCATCCATAACTGTACTCCTATGAGCACGTAAACATGAAAGGCCCAGCCAGAGTGATTTAAAGCAGTCTTGTAGTGGGTTTGGCTGAATTGCTTTGGTCTGTGCTCCTGTATGTGTCTGCTGTCAGCCCTGTTCCTTTGTTGTACTGCCAGTTGGCTTCTTTCCAGTTACTGTACGAGCCTCCTGCCAGGCCTTTTGGTAGGGAATGGTAAGTGTTTTTAAAAAGGATACTAATTGCCTTCAAATTCCCAAAGCATTTTTGCAGAATGCACTTGGGCTAAAAAAAAGCTAGGATAGTGCATAGCAGCTGAGGAGCACCAAAGCGAGTGGAATGAACGTGCTTTTGTCATGGGGCAGGTGGGCTTACTTTTAATTTTGCTGAAATTTATCATAGCTTCCACCTAGCAATGTTGGGCTGTGTGGCTTTGAGCTGTGTCAGCCGATTGCCCCAGGTCAAATTGGCTGCAACTTGTTATCCACAGAGAGCGGTACCCACAACTCTCATTCCTGGATGCAGCCAGCTTGTTGCAGGGATGTTTGCTCCTCTTTTGCTAGACATTGGGAAAGGTTCTAACAATTGCTTTTCCTTGTCTTTACTCTCAACCCATGTATACCCTACGTATGGGCTTTCTCTGTCTGCCATTGGCAGCAGTTTTCATGGAGCATTGTTTATGCGAAGCCTGCGGAATTGCCATGTTCTTGCTAACACACGTGCAAACTGGGGGAGGGCTGAGGAAGACCAGGAAGAGCTTGTGCCAAACTGTTGAAAGCAGACCCTTCAGTGCCTCGTATGTAGAAAGCATGCCGATTGGCAACCCCATCTCTGCTGTTCCTCTGAACGACTGCCATGCAGCCAAAATGCTAGCCTCAGGAGATCAGGAACGCTGCTCTTTACTACTTCCATGAACCTGTCAGCCATTCGTCCTGTAGATCCTGACACTGGGACAAGAGAAACTTCCCCATCACGTTGCCCCCTTTATATACGACTGATTCCCTTCCCTTACAACCCCATATTGAAGCTCAGCTGCATGGTGATTGTAGTGTGAGGTGCAGGGTGAGCTGTTGCTCAGGGCATTCTGCTGTCACTAGCATTGGGTATCTATCCAGGTATTTGGATAGGAATATGACTCGTGTGGTTTTGTACCTTTCCCCAAGGTTAAGGGTAAGAGCGTAGTGCCCAGCCAGTAACAGCAGGGGTCATCTGAGAGTCCTGCTCTCAGTGTGGAGGGCATGTCTGGGCAGGATTGCCTGATTGTCTAGCTTTGGACGTTAAGTCCCTACTCAAGAAACATTCTGCTGATGCCAATGTCACAGTCAGCTATCATGCTATTTCCAGCCTCCCCTGTTTTGGGAAAGGTCATTGCGGTGGTAACCCAAGAGCCCCAAGCACATTCTGGATGCTATCAGATTCCTAGACCCTTGTCTCTGGCTTTTGCTCTGAGTTTAGCACAGAGACTGCAGCTGGGGACTAGATGTAGAAAACCAATTGCCACTGAATCCTGCCAGAACAGTAGTGCTGGGCAAAGTAATCTGGTGGGGATTGGGACACATCGTAGATGGGATTCAGTCTCCCCTTGTTACTGTGGTTCACAGCCTTGGGGTACTTTTGGATCCTGTGCTGCAACTAGATCTCCAAGTAGCAGTGGTAGCTAAGAGTGCCTTTCACCAATTCCATCTGATGAGCGGGTTGTGACTCTTTCTTTTTTAATCAGATATGTCCCTTTATCAATGCCTTCATCACTTTAAGGCTACACTACTGCATGGGGCTGCCCTTGATGAGTTTTTGAAAGCTTCAGCTGGTGCAGAATGTGGGGACCCACCATCTAATGAGTTTGGATCACCAGGAACACATAACTCCAGTTGCTCCCAAAAGCTTTCTGGGTCCAATTCAAAATGCCAGTTTTGACCTATTAGGCCCTTAAGGATCTAAATTCACAGCCCTTATTTATATACATCCTTGTCATTGGCCACTGACAGGCAGATCTGCCAGGTTTGTTTTGCTTGGGTCTGCGCCATGCATTACTTTATTCCTTTAAATAGTCTGGGCTCGACATACTTAAGGGATCACCTTCTCCCTTATGTCCCTTGGCAATCCCTAAAGGCAGCTGAGAGGAGCCACCTGCAAGTACCAGGTGCCAAGTTTGCTTGGTGAAACCATGTGGGAGATCATTCTCACTAGTCACTCCTCAGCTCTGGAACACCTTCCTCCTTGAGGTCTGCAAGGGCCCAAGCCTGGGCATCTTCTGGAAGCGCTGACAGATCTGATTTGAACAGGCATTTAGCAGGCAAGACTAAGCTGGGATATCATTTAAGGAGTTTTTGTTATATATGTAATTGTAGTATTCTACTTGCTTTTGTAAGATTGGGAGGTACCCCACAAGCTGCTTCAGACCCTCCTCTGGCCGGGTCTGCAATAGGCTGCAATTTGATTCCTGGTTCATTTGGCGTTCCCTGACCAGACACCTTTTGTTTGCTTTGTAGTACCACCGACCCACCTCCACGGATTCGCATCATTAATGGGTATATTACAGTGGAACCCCAGCCACGAGGACACGGGCGATCCAGCCACATCCAAGCAGATGCCAGCAGAGCTCATGTGCCTTTCCAGTCTCTGTACCTCTTTTTATTGACTTTGGCTTTGCATATGCTACCTGCGCTACAGTGAGACTTGGCATAAAACCACAGGGGCCTTGTCTAAAGCACAAATTTTGGGGGAAATATAGAAGAAAAGACTCTCCAAGTGTGACACTTGTTCTGTGGAATGTTCTTGAACCTCCTTCTTTTCCTGAATCTGGACCATTAACATGATTAACTTGTTTGACATGCCCAATACAGGAGAAGATACTTTTAATGAGAGCCATTATTTATCCTTCTCTTGCAGAAGAATTATTTCATGTTATCCCATAATGCTTTTGGGAGATGTATAATGTTGCTGTAACATAGCTGCTGTTTAGCTGTATGAATTTGACTAAATACATTTTGATTTTGGTTTTGGTTTTGTTCTGGAAGTTTTTTTTATTGATTGCCTTGTGAGACAAAACATTTTAAACCACCACTAACTTGTTAATTACCTTGGCTGGAAGAGAATATCTTGGTCACATCAGTGGAACTGAAAGGAAAAGCTTGGTCCTATGTCTGCATTTCTTTGGTTTCTCACCAAATTATATATTTAAGTTTAAGGCAAAATATTCAGAAGCATTTAAGTGATTTGGGAATTTTAAGTCCCATTGAAAGTCATACTTATGACTAGCATATGAAAACCAGTCTACCACAGACCCAGTATTTAGCACCTTCTTTTGGTAGTGTTAATCAGGAGGTACTTGTAGCTAGAACATCCCTGTCTCCGGTAGATGTTACAAGAATGTCCTAGTGAAGAATTTTCTTTAAACACTGACTGATAAATATTTAAGAAAAATAATTTCCTAGGGCAGGGTTTTTCAACCTTTTTCAACAAGTGTACCCCTTCTGTCTCAAAAGTTTCAGCTAATGTATCCCTTTATATTAAAATTATTTGGGTGGGCTGAGCACGCATATGCATGCACAACACCCCCACCCCACTTCTGCATCAGGTAAGTCTGTGGGGGAGGGGAAAGACCTTGGGGGGCAGACCAAGGCCCCATGGTGAGGGAGGGAGTGGGGCACAGGCAGGGGCTGGGGTGAATGGGGCCCTGGCCAGGCTGGGTCGTGGGACAATCGGAGCCTGGGCAGCTCATCCAGGAGCATGGAGGGCTCTCACTGCTGCGCGCACCCTGGCGGATGCCCGGGGGGCATGTGCCTCTCTGATCTGTGTGTGGGACGCAGGCAGCTGCCGCTGTGCACTGGGCTTTGCGTGCCGCTACAGCTTCCCCAGCAGCGGTGTGACGCCATGTGTCTGCCGCTGCCAGGCTGTGCCACAGCCCCTGCCCATCTAGCAGTGGGACGCACATGATGTTGCACTGCTCCTGGGGCAGCTGCAACAGTGTGCAAAGCCCAGTGCGCAGCAGCAACTGCCTTTGCCCCGCACACAGATCGGAGGGCATGTGCCCCCTGGGCGTCCACTGGGGTGCACACAGTGGTGTGAGACCCCCTTTATCTCTTATGACCTTTTTAAGTACCCCTAGGGGTATGTGTACCTCCGGTTGACATCCACTGTCCTAGGGAACTTCTCGAAGATATTGTAGGCATTTATAGATTTTCTTCTAAAATAACAAACAGAAAAGCAGATTTGAGGCTCCCAAAAGCAGAACACTGCCTCTCTTCATTAAATATTTATTGTTTATTTTATATTCAGCTTTACACTTTGGGAAATGCTTTCTTTCTTTTGCTAGTGCAATGACCCATTGGGAGTTTTATCATGGGTTTCAGTAGAAGCCTTTGCTTTCATATTCTCTCCTAAAGCTTTCCAAATTGTTTCTCTTCTAAGTCCTGTATTGTACCCTTACAATAAACACAAGCAAAGAGGGATATGACCATTACTCAGTGCCTCGCAGAACTGCAGCAGCCTGCTGAAACCTCCTTTGCTCCATTGGATCCAAATTAATGGAAATCAGGGGGATAGTGATGACTTCTTTTAACCTTTTGATAATGTGTTTTATCTTTAAAGGACAGACCTGATGAAGAAACCTTGGAAAATGGTTGTCTGTGATCTCCCTAACACCTTCTGCTTGTGCTTGTTTGATTTCCCCTCATTCCCACCTGGGCTCCTCTTTTCACTTGAGGACCTTGCCCTCTCTTTACATTTGGAATTATTATTAAGATGATTATTATATGCAGCCCATGTGGCAGCAATAGGCTGTACAGCAGGGGCGGGCAATTATTTCAGGTGGAGGGCCACTTACTGAGTCAGGGCCAGCCATCAAGGGCTGCATGACAGGCAGCCAGGGGCAGATAAATATTAATTTTCTAAATTTTTTAGGGGCCCTGTGGACCAGATAGAATGGTCTGGTGGGCCACATCTGGCCCATGGACCATATTTTGCCCACCCCTGCACTAGAGTCTTGGTCCAGGGGTTGTGCAAACACAGAGCATAAAGCTGTTCTGTGCCCCCAAATGCTTGCCATCAAATGGGAGCTGCATTTCTGATTCCTGTTCTTTTGTGTGGGCACAGATGCTCCGTTGGTCCTCTAGAGGGGTAAGAGGGAACAATGACATTTCTCTCTACCTCTGTCTTCAAATGTAAAGTCATACTGATGATGCCTGTGTCTTACACATCATGGCTGCTTGCATATGTTTATAAAAACCCAACAAAATGGTGCTTTTCATTAAACTTTGTGTGCTCCCACACTGAGCCAGCGCATGCCCAGAGGAGACAGTGTGTTAGTTGAACCCAGTTTGCCTGACATCTGTATAGATCGGGTGCTTTAGTGAGGCTTTTTGGGCACTTTTATGTAATAGCTGATTGAATTGGCTTTAGCTAAAAGCACCAAAAAGCCCCGCTGCAGAGCCGGGTCTAACTAATGCACTGCTTCTTTTGGTAAAGTGCCTTTTTTTTTTAAAACATCTGCAAGCAACCCATGTGTCATCTGTGGATCCTGACACTTTTTATGGAGATGAAAGCCAGGCATGATCAGGCTTCAAGTCACTGAGGACAGCATAGTACGGGAAAACTGGACAGTAGAGCTTCCATGGAGGACACTTAGCCTGGCTGTTGGTGGGGGCACAGGCTCAACCTCCTGTGCAGTAGTAGTGCAAGGAGTGCAAACCACAACTTTTTAAAGGGGCTGCAAAGGCAGCTGAGCAGTGTGATTCCTCTAGAGCCCAGTAAGCATCGTGCCTCACACAGGACTCCACAGCAGCCTGACTGTGCATGTACTCTTGCCTCCTTGAGGTAGAGCTTGAGCTAGGGAAAGCCTTTATAGATGCATTATATGCCAGCTGCGGAGCCATCTTAGACTCCAAAGCTGTACTTCATAAGGAGACATTTCATGTACAATGAGCTCAGCATATTGAGGCCAGTGGTACCAAGCAATGTTCCTGAGACGAAGAGGGATGAGAAAAACTCCTGACAAAATTAATACTTGACACATCTCTAGCCACTGGGCTTTTCCTCTCCCACTCACAGGTTTCTTCCCACACCTCCGCTTTTACTACTCAGAGTAGCTGGTCTGGGGTAGGGTAGGTTCAAGGGCTTATGCAGTACGGTAAGGAGCAGGTGAAGCCAAGCAGGTATTTCACAGACGCTGCCAGGTTGAGGACTTTAGGTGAACTCCCTAATTGACCATAATATTGTAACTGAAGTCAGAGTGTTAGTCCATTTTCCACTGTGTAAGATACTCAGTGCTGGCTTTACCCCCAGCTCCATACAAGATTGTTATTGGGCAGGCCCATGGCAGACTAGAAAAAGTCACAAGCATTTCCCTTCTGCTGCAGCCCAGAGGAAGCAGGGGTTTGAATGCCACTACAAAACAGCTGTATTCCTAATGGTCCCTCATATGGCAGGAATCAGGGCAGAAGAAGCAGTAATATTGTCAGGCATCCATTTTGCATTTGGTTGTGTAATTTGCTTGGCATCCCTGCACTCAGAAGCTGAATATGTGTTCTTTACTACCACTATTGGTTTTAACCACATTGATTGTTCATTTATCTAACTGACATTTTGAGACAGCCTCTAGTTTAAAAGTGACTGCTTTTGTTCAGTGTACTAGCCAATTGCCTGTCAGGAATGAGGGGGGGGAGCGTGCAGGGATGGAGCCCCATGCCCCAACCCCCAGTCCGGGCCCTTTACCTCCTGCTGCTTGGGGTCCGGGCCCAAGGGGGGAGGAGGCCTGAGCCCAAGGAGAAGCCAGCCCGCC
>NW_005841935.1:3195988-3204662 GCF_000455745.1 Alligator sinensis
GCACGGGGGGGGGGGGAGCAGGGGGCCCGGCCCGATACGGTAGCAGCTGGGGAAGGAAGGACCAAGCCTCCACCCCCACTAGGGCCCAGGCCCACTCCTTCCTCCCCCTCCCCCCCTCCATCAGCTCTGAGCCTGCTCCTCCCGTTCCCCAGCCGCCGCTGGGTTGGCTGGTCCCCCTGCCATGGTGGACCGTTTTCTCCCCCAGCTCGGGCTCAGTCCACCTCTGCCCCCACATGGGGCCCAGGCCTGCTCCTCCTGTCCCCACATTGCTGCAGCATGCCCACTGTTCCCCCAGCCGCCGCTGTGTCATCTCATGCCGGGCCCCACAGGTGGTGACAATGGTAGGAGGGAGGGGCAGGCCGAGGCCAGAACCATGACCTGCCCCCCCAGCATCCCAACCCCATTCCTCCCTGCACCACCGCCACCTGGAAAGAGTACAGGTACTCCTCACTTAACGACCTACCTGTTTAATGACCGCGCGGACTAACGACCGCGCGGTCGTGGAAACGGAAGTACTGTACAAGATGTCGGCGAAAAGGAAGAGCATGACTTCACCTGGAGGAAGCACCAAGAAACAAAGGAAGGCTATCGATCTTGAGATGAAAATGAAGATCATAAACGACTATGAAGCTGGTAAGAAAGTTTAAGCGATAGCACATGACTTGGAGCTGGTGCATTCGACCATTTTGACGATCTTGAAGGATAAAGATAGAGTGAAAGAGGCAGTGAAAGCATCGACAGGATTTAAAGCCATAATAACTAGGCAGCGGAAAGGCCTCATTCATGAAATGGAGAAATTACTGGCAATCTGGTTTGACGACCAGATACAAAAAAGAACGCCGATGAGCCTTTTAATAATTCAAGTCAAGGCACGCAGTATCTTTGAGACTTTGAAGGCGCGCGAAGGTGAAGAATCGACGGAAACATTTACGGCAAGCCATGGATGGTTTCAACAGTTTCGTCGGAGATTCAACGTGCATAATCGGAGTATCAGTGGTGAGGCGGCAAGCGCGGACGTAGAAGCAGCGGAAAAATTTGTTGACAAATTTGATGAAATCATCGAGAAAGGCGGCTACCGTCCGGAACAGATTTTCAATGTGGATGAAACCGGACTTTTTTGGAAGAAAATGCCTGAAAGGTCCTACATACACAAAGAAGCTAAAGCAATGCCTGGTTTCAAGGCTTTTAAGGACAGGGTCACGTTGTTGTTGGGAGGAAATGTCGCTGGGTTCAAGTTAAAGCCTTTCCTCATCCATCGCTCCGAGAACCCATGTGCATTGAAGCAGGTTAGTAAGCACACGTTGCCTGTTTACTATCGTGCAAATAACAAGGCATGGATGACGCAAGCTTTATTTGAGGATTGGTTCATCAACTGCTTCATACCCTCGGTCAAGCATTATTGTCTGGAAAAGGGGGTTCCCTTTAAAATTATCCTCCTGCTTGATAATGCCCCAGGCCACCCCCAGCATCTTGATGATCTACACCCGGATGTAAAGGTATTGTATCTGCCTAAAAACACGACTGCTATCCTACAGCCAATGGACCAGGGGGCTATAGCTACGTTCAAAGCGTACTATTTGCGCGCAACTTTTTCCAAAGCTGTAGCAGCAACAGAAAGTGATGAAGTAACCCTTCGTGATTTTTGGAAATCATACAACATTTTACACTGCATAAAGAACATTGAAGCAGCTTGGGAGGGAGTGACAGAAAAGTGTATGCAAGGCATATGGAAAAAATGCCTAAAAGTTTTCGTGAATAATTTCGAAGGGTTTGACAAAGACGAACATGTCGATGTCATAAGTAAAAAAATTGTGGAACTTGCTAACGTGCTTAATTTAGATGTTGAAGTGAAAGATATTGAAGAATTAGTGGAATATGTCGAGGGAGAGCTAACTAACGAAGATTTAATAGAGTTGGAAGCGCAGCAGCACTTGGAAGAGGAAGAAGAAGAAGAGGAAAGAATGGAAGAAGTACAAAAGAAGTTCACTGTAAACGGGTTAGCTGGTGTGTTCTCAAAAGTGAACGCGGCTATATTAGAACTAGAGGGTATGGACCCGAATGTTGAACGGTTCACGAAAGTGGAACGGCAAATGAATGAACTTTTACGATGCTATCGTGAAATTTATGAAGAAAAAAAGAACATTACAAAAATTACAAAGCAGACCACACTAACGGGATTCTTCTCGAAAGCTACACCCAGGACCCCTGCTGATAACTCCGATGATGACGCTGATGACCCCAAACCACTACCACACTTTGAAGGATTCGATGACTAAAATGTTAATCTGAATGTCTTTTTTTATAGCTTTAATTTTTTTGGTACATCATTTTTATAATTTTTGCTGATTGTACAGTATTTTTATGTTCTGTAATATGTAAGAGTTATGCAAATTAAAACAAAGTTATCAAGTTGGAGTTTCCTTTAGACCTTTTCTTTATTAAGAATAAATAAAAACGATTACCTGTATTTACAGTACAGTATGCAAACCTAAGTAATGTATACTTAGGTAATGTATTAGAGCTGATTTCCTCTATTCAGGGGCGGCTCCTCGCTTATCGACCAATTCGCTTAACGACCTAGTCATGGGAACGGAACGGAACGGAACGGAACTCGGTCGTTAAGTGAGGAGTACCTGTAAGGGCAAGGGGTGAGGCCAGCTCCAGTGGCCTTACTTCCCCCTCTCCACTCCATCATTGGCACCTGCAGGCACTCTGTCCCCTGTGTCCCCACCATCATGGCAGCACTCCACTGCACTGCCAGCTCCTGTTCAAATGCTTGTTCGCACTCTGATTGGCTGTTTGTCAGCCAATCAGAGCAAGAATAAAGTGTTACAGACAGACAGACAGACATAGGCTTTTATAATATTAGAATGTTGTAGTTGGTGTGCACTCTGCTAACAGCCACCGGCAAGATCCTTGGCCCGGCTAAGCTGTGTCATCTTTTTTCCCTTTTTCCAGAACTAGAAAAGTTTGGCTCCCAGCACAGCTTAGCATAGCCTCAGGGATCATGCCAGCAGCCAGGAGCACTGAGACCATGAAGTGCATGGCTATTTTCTTAGTCCTTTCACCAGGTGACAGTAGGATTTGTGTCTGCCCTGCATGACTTTTGGAGTATCACGGTGCATTGTGCAGTAGTAGAAACGTGTGCATTGTGTACCTGAAGTATTTAGCTGCCACCCCACCTGCCCTTCCAGCGCAGCTGGGTTGCCTTGCCCGTTTTTCCTGAGGCTCCATCAGGACTGGAATAAAAGGCTTTTTTGATTCAGGCATCTAAGGAGCATCCCCACCCTGCTCTGCACATTAGCTGGATTCCCTGACTGGCTGCCTTTAAAACTAGGTGCAAGGTTTTGTTATTTAGTCCACCTGTGTGTATTTTGGTTTCCCTTTGTCACTCTTCCTTTTGCATTCACTGACTAGTTGTAACCACGTTAGTGCTTAATTTGTCTTTCCTTTAAATTGTTTTAAGCATCCTAGATACCCTGCCTAAACTCCTGATCCCTTGGAAATTCATGGAGCTGCTACCATTGATCTACTGGGGCCAAGATTTCACTCTGTTGGGAGGTTGTTGCTTTCACAGAAATAAAAGGGAATTAGACTTCATTAACTTCAAAATTCACCAAATGGGATATACTGATATATACTGTCTGGATTAAGCCACAACCTCCTGGGACCAGGGGCTTGTCTCTGCAAAAGTGCTCTTAAAAAAAGATAAGAACCATAGGTAACATTCAGGCTACACATGAGTATGGTATAAGGTTGGGGGGGTGCTTGCATATGAAGAATTAAATATCCCAGATATGTTGGGATTTAAAAAAAAAAGGGGTGAAGAGAAAAAGGACTTCTACAAAAAATGTGAATGGTCAGCCCAGCCTCCCCTTTGAAAACGGCTTACCCATAAGTTCCTCCAGCTGTTGCCCAAGATAGCCAACATATTCCTTGAAGTTTTCAGTGTCAGAGGGAGCAGGCTTACATTACAAGATTTCGCTTATCTTGAACCTGGTGCATCTTCCTTTTAATCACCTGCTGTTATTTCACAGGTTCTCTCTCTGCTGCCTGTGGCTTTTCAAGCATTACAGCTTTGTTTTCTCATTTGATTTGCAGTTTGGTGAGCTATTGGGATTTCTTTTGGAGCGTTGCAGGAGGTATTACACAGCACAATGCTCTTTCTTACACATTAATGTCCTACTCTTATCTCACACTGCTTTTCTGTGAGCTGTGAATACCCTGTAGTGTAATGGGAATTCATTATTAGTTTACTTTCAAACCCCCTCAGAGCATAATCCTTAAGATAAAATTGCGGAAAGGAAGAAAATTCTCATGTTTGGCAGCTTGGTTTTCAGAAGACTGTGTAAAACTATTCCTGTGCTAATGCTAATAATGTGAACTGGAGTAATGCAGACAGCTGTTCTGACTACCTCTCCCTACCCTCTGACAGCCCACTGGGATCTCACTCCCTTTTGTTTTCTTAAAAGGTGCTAACAGAACAAAGAGGAGTAACAAAACACTGCAATTGATTTCACTGCATATTTTTTTCCTTTGTTTTCAGAGCAAGTTTATTTTTGCCACACAACACATGAAATTGAACTTGTTCAAAACTTAGGAACAAAACGTGCAAGGGCTACAAAATGTGAAAAATAAATCGAGATGCAGAAACATGATCTTTTGTTTCTAGTCGTCTTTGTGCTCCGCTTGGCTGAACTCACTCCTTTTGTGCTGTCTGCGATGGAGTTCCATAGGAAAGTGCCTCATGGCATGGAAAGGAACAAGTGGGCTGACGCATTCAAAGCACTGCATTTCACTTCAAACATGGGGTTCGTCTTACGACTGGTCCGTTTTCCTCCCTGTAGCGTGTAAGCTACAATTATTCCACCAGTGAGGTACGCATACTGGCAGAGTTCACCACGCTATGATAGGTTCTTTTGATCAGCTATTTAAAACACTGTGACAGAGTCAGCGTGTAGAAATCACCCTGAAAATTCTCATTTAGGCAGCCCTGCAATGAGCTTCAGTACATGTGTCTCCCCAGTGGTTTGATCTCAGAGGGTGAGGGACAGAGGGCAGGGGGAGGGGAGAAAACATGCAATTTACCCTGATCTAGTTTTATCAAAGGAAATTATTTAAAGCATCAAACTAAATAAAAGAAACTATAGATTTGATATGAAAGTGGTTGCACCCCACACGGCAAGCTTGTAACGTCAAGGAAAAAGCAAGCTAGTTTTACTCAATATAGGCCAAATCCTGTAACCCCAGAAAGAGGAAGGGGGAAGAAGTGTTGAGTGGGGCAGAGGGAATGGAATGAGAACCATGCATAGCTCCAGACACAATGTAAATATCCAGGGTTATTTCAGAAGGGTTCAGCCCCAACCGTTCCCCTTTCTACCTGAATGACCAGAATTGCTAAAATCCCCATGCCCAGCAACTCCCAGTACTGTGAGTGGAAGCCTCTGAGTACTAAATCTCACCAGGAAATTTCTGCTGGATTTAGGTAAAGTATCATTTTATTCTAGGAGTGGTTTCTGTTTTAGACTTCATTGATCTGTAGATTCACAATAATTGACTAGCCGGAATAATCAACACTTAACTGGTATTGTGTCTTGTCTAACATTTGGAATAAATGACTAAAAGTGCTTTGTGCTTGTTCTCTCTTGACTTGGGGCCTAGTTTACGTCTTAGACCCATCAGGATCAACTCATATGTTCCTCTGCCTCTCTCACCTGCAGGGCCTGCTCTGGTTCTCATGTAACCTTACAAACCCTGGTCCTTTAGATCAGTGTTTCTCAACCCATGGGTTGCAACCCAAAAGTGGGTTGCAAAAATATATAGAAGGGTCGCGAATAAACTTTAAAAATGGAGTCTCCTTTAAAGGAGAAAAACATGGGAAACCATGAGCTTTTCCCTTGCAGATTGGCAGAAAAGCAAGTATGCACTAACCTGAGATAATCCGTTTAGCCTTCCATACATGCAGTATCCATGAGTTGACACTAGAGGCTGCCCATGTCCTGTAGAAGCAAAAGCACATCAAGACCTGAAATGGGCAGTTCTGCATGTGATGATCAGGGACTTGTGACCCAAGAGCCAACTGATCTATAAGACACCTGGAAGATCTTAAACTCTGGAGTGTGGAGATAGGATGTGGTCAAGGCACTGAAATAGGAACTAGAGGCATTTCTTAGGTTTTTTGCTAAGTCACTTCACCCTTTGTGCTTCAGTGTCTTTTATTTTAAAAGTTATTAATAACATGTCCCTACCTTACAAAGGATGTTATGTGGGCATAGCCTTTATACCTGAGAGGTTATGGGAGCATTTACTTAATTAAATAAAAAGTGCTTATTATATCTTAAGCTTTAACAAAGAAAAAGTAAACTGCATTTATGACAGGAAATTCTATACCCTAGATTCAATACTCCCACAGCCCATGCAATAGGCTCACAGGCTGCTGGTAGACGTTAATTTACTTGTATAATTGTGCAATTGGGATCTGATAAATTGTATGCCAGAGTCCAAAAATTACATGTCTTATCATGCCACATATCATAGCAGGATATTCACTTTTGACATCTGGAATAAAATTAACTGGATTCTACCTGCATGATGACTGCTGTGATTTTTAAAGCTCCCTGTGTGCTGAGACCAAGAAACTGGGGAGAGGCTCCCCAGTCTGTGGGTCCTGGTACACTGGCATTTTTAAAAAGTGTGCCTGCATCATGACTGCAACCATGGTTTTTTACAGCTCTCTGGGCTTGCAAATCCAGGGACCAGGGAGAGAGAGACTGCTGCCCAAGGCTGGACAGTCTAGCTGTAGGCATACTCTTTAGAAGTCCCCGGACCTCCCCACCCCCATCTGCATCTGGAGACTGGCTGGCAGTGGCCAGGTCTGGGTAGGCAGCAGAGGTGTCCTAGACCCTGGGGCTTCCCCATGCCAGATCCTGATGCTCAGCTGAGCATCAGGATCTAGCATGGGGAATCCCTGACATGGCACACCTTTAATTTAAGGCATGATACAAATAAGCACCAAAATGTTCCATGTTATATGTGGAATTTCTTGGTGGTCCTTTTGCTATATTATTGTGCTATAAATTGACTCTAAACGTGTCGCTATTACTATGTATGGAGCAATTAACATGTTAATTATGCTATCTGTAATATCTGCCAGGGCCCGGAGAGATTAATTACTAGTGGACAGCACTGGCCACTGATTCCACTGAATGTTGATCACATCACCAACCTACTACACTCTGTAAGTGAAATCTACAAGTTCAGCCTATCAGCCATTACTCATTGCAAAGATTTTTCTTCCTTAGCATTTTGAATTGCTCTGAATTCCACCCAACCAGGAGGCAGAAACTGTAGGTTTTCCCAGGAAGTGGACTTAAGAGACTCCTGCAGGGGTAAGTGTCCCCATTACTCCAGGACCCTATTGCTTTCCTTTCTCTCTGATAAGCTGAGTACTTTATAAATGCTGCTGCTTCTCTCTCAAACTAAAAATTAAAGAAATGGTATACTGGTTTTAATCCCAAATGGAATAAGGTACCTTACTGTGAATCTATAGGGCATGGTGTACTAAATATTGCATGCCTGAGGCTTTTAACTCTATATTGGCATCTATAAGGAAAATTTGAGGTCTTCACATATACACATATACATTTCTGGAAGCTAGTAGGCCAAATACATCTTCTTCTCTTATCCCTTTTCTGCACTCCTACCCTTACAACAGATAAAAATAGAAATACAGGAACCATTACTCTTGGTTGTTACTGCATTCAGTTAGGGCTGGAAGTCATTTTGCCTCAAAGGGCTAAAGTCTCCCCCCCCTCTTTTACTATCTCCTGGCACGTGTAGACAAAACAGTATTTCCCATTTATGCCCATGCAACTATGTTTGTGTTTGCACGATCCAGGATTTTCTGCAGCTCTAAAAGTCCATTTAGCTCCTTAAACTAACACCACTCGGAGAGGTGTTATTTTGTGGTGCTTCCCAGTTACACCACCCCAGCTATGGATTTATTTCGTCCAAACAGCCAGGGGCTCCAAAGACTTCTAGTTAATCCCCTTCGCCACGAGGTGGCGTTGTGTTCCATCTTTTAGGCAGTAGATGCCACTGTATGGAGGTTTTTTTACCTTCTCACCCCTCCCTCCTTCTTCACAGCACATAGTGGGCACAGGTAGCCAGCCACAATTCAGGTCTGCAAATTATTTATTTTTATTTTAACAAAAAGAAATGGGGGAGGAAGGCAATATTCCCCTGTTACTTTACAACCCTCTCTTAATTCTTCTGCCCTCACCACCACCTATAGTCTATGTCCTCCTACCCCTGCCCATGCACCCTCCCGTCCCCCCACCCCCACCCATGTACCCTCCACCTGCACCCCCTGCACCCCCTGCCATGTCCTGCTACTGCAGTGGCATAGCTTCTGAAGACAGCTCTAGCAGCATCACTATAATGGTAAGTTTTCTGCAAGTAGTTTGAACCTTTGGAGTGAGTGGTTACATGACTTCCTTCAATATTGCAAACCTTCTGAACTTCATCACATTCCATTTCAGAGCCACGACCAATAATCCAGGGGCAGGACACTGCCTGCCAGACCCAACACCCAGGTGTCCCAGGTGATATGTAGTGTCCCAGGTGATATTTAGGTAATATGTCCCACCGACCTTGTGTGTGTGTGTGGGGGGGG
>NW_005841935.1:3204718-3206062 GCF_000455745.1 Alligator sinensis
CCCGCCCCGCAGAAAACTTTTGAGGGTGGAACTTGCCAGGGGCAACCAGTAAAGTTAAAAAATGAAGATTTGTAGAAGAGTGAAAAATGTATATTGCAGATTTGCAGTTGGTTTTTTTTTTCTATTTTGTATATATTTTATATTGTAAAGGTGCTGGGAAGGAAGATCCCCCTTTTGTATAATGCTTTCTGTTATCCTTATTGATTTAATTAAATATCATTTATTACTTATTATTAAATTCTTTTTAATTATCCCTATTTTTTTTTTTTACACAAGAAGAAAATGCACTGCACCCTGCCCTTTTTTGAATAAAACGTTTTATTTTCGGTCTATATATGTGTCATGTTTTCTTTGATAGGCAGAATTGGCATGCATGGCCAATGGGAGGTGAATGGGGTGGTATTCAGAGAGCTGATGATCGTGCAGCTTTTCTGCAGTGGGAAGGGAAAGAAATGGGAGGGGGGGATTCAAGCAGCTTATCTTTGGAATGGGGATTGTGATGGGGTCTTTGGGATCACGTACTGACAGAGAAAGACCAGACCAACCAACCGAGCATAGGCGGGTATAAGTGACAAGGTTTTTGGGGTGACCATGCCCAGGGGAGACTCCCAGTGAAAGGCTGGAGGCGGGGACAGGGGAGGCTGGTTTACAAACACCTACTGCTGTAATACATTAGGATAGACATTATGGGGGGTAGATTGTAGGGCTGTGCACGGTTCCATTTTGACTTGCATTTCGATGTTTCAATGGAACAGCGTTTTGTTTTGAATTTCATTTCAATTAGAAGCTGCTGTTCCATTTTGTTTTGTCAAAACAGTTTCACTGTTTCGATGCCATTTCAAAGTTTTGCCCATAGGCTATAATGGAGAAGCTCAAAACAGCCTATAACTTTGTCATTTCTGGCCTGATTTGGATGAAAGTTGCAGGAATGGTAGCCCCTTCTGAGGGCATGAAGCCTGCCAGTTTTAAGGGAGATGGGTACAGGGGCTGTGGGGAAACTGCACCTCAAGCTGCTGGGTGAAAACTACAGGCATGCTAGCCCCTGCCGCGGCCACGAAGCCTGCCAGCTGTCAAGGAGATAGGTGCAGGGGTTCTGGGTTCTGGGGCCCTGCACCTCTGGCTGCTGACAGGCAAAACTCGTGACATGGGTGGGTGACACTGTATGTGTGTTAAGGTGCGCCCTCACTTAACTGACACCAAGGCAGAAAGCAGGGCAGTTCAAACAATGCTGCCTTTTATGCAGTTTGTCTTTCCCTCCCCCAGAGCACTGGGATTGGAAAGGACCTCAGGGAAGGATAACAGTCACTGGCCAGCTACACATGTCAATAATGAGAGCACTCTTTC
>NW_005841935.1:3206072-3219736 GCF_000455745.1 Alligator sinensis
CCTCCCTCTCCTTACTTTTGTTTCTGTTTCCCTGCAGGCAAGCCCAGCTTGAGCTTTGAAACTTGAAACGTTTAAAAAATTTTGAAATGTTTCGACTTGCCTCGTTTCATTTGAGGCTGTTTCAAAGCTCTCCATTTCAAGGTCAAAACGAGTCGAAACAGCATCAAAATGAAACTGCCGGTGAAATTTCGTACAGCCCTAGTAGAGTGGTATTTGACTCCCCCTACTGAAATCTGTGGGGATGACACAGGAGACTTAACTCGCTCGAAAGCCCCGTGTCATGCAAACATGAACACCGTGTCCTGCAAACACAAATGTGCAGCACCACAAAAAAAGCTGCATTAAAATTTTCAGGTGCTCGACATTAATGCCCATTTCATCTACACCCACCCTCAGAGCAAAGAAGTCAGGACAACATCTAGTCCTCCTCTCAATAGAACAAATCTGCAACCAGTACCTTCCAGATAGGCATCAGCCTCTGACAAAAGAGGGAAGGTCTTTTTTGAGAAAGCGGTTTCTTTTTTTTCTAAACTTTTCTTTGTCCTTTTTAATTTAACATTAGATACTTTTAATAGAACACTATAACCCTGACAGATGTGCATTTATTTTCCAAAGCTTTCCAATACCTTTCCAAAAATGTTCACAACCTTCCAGTGTGAAGTGCAGTCTTCTTTTAAAGCAAGGTATTCTGCTTAAGGCAGAATTAATTAAAAAAAAAAGTCCTAAGAAACCCCTGGGCTCTTGAGACCATGCTTAGTCAATATATATATAGCTGTTTGCCTCCCCATGAGCACCCAGATGGCTTCCAGTGGGAATTAAGTACTCAAGCTCCGATTCAGCAATCCCATCCCTGTTCAGTAAACAATAAAAGCATGAACATAAATCCCATTGGTTTCAAAGTGAACTGCTGAGTGCTCATTACTCAATCAGGTTGTTTATTCATGCATCATAATTTAGTAGCCTGTGCCAAGATTTAGTAGCTTATACTTTAGGCAGCCATTTTTATATAATCTTGGTTTTGATTCCTGATGGACTTTCTTTTCTGCTCCTTTCTGGAAAAAATTTTAGTTTGCAGTATAAAAATCTATTTACACATGATTTGGTTCTATGGAAAACCTGGTTAATTCACTGCTCCAAGGGATTTACTGGTTCAGAGAGGCATATGTTTTCATAGGCAACAGCCTCCTTTTTCAAATGCTATGGGAGAAGTAGGCTGTCACCTCTGAAAGATTATGCCTCTGAAAAATTTAGCCTTCAGGGTGCCACTCTGCCCTGTCTCCTGCCTGACTTCAGCCTAACACAGCTACTTCTCTCCAAGGTAACTGGTCATTATGCCTAATTATCCACATGCTACTAATTAGCAGTAGGTAGCCATTTTCCACTTTCTGTCAAAATATTTTGACAGTTCTCATGATGAAAACAATGTCATAGAAATGCTGGATGCAACTTGTATGCAATCTGGCTTGCTATGTGAAATATTACAGTAACTATCAAGTTTTATGCCCCGGGAGGAGATGGAGAGTGTGTGGGATGGGGAGATGAGCTGTGTGCATATGCAGTCTTAGTTGCCTTGGAGAAATTATGTTGACATGTTTTGGATCAGCTGAGATTTGATAGATAATTAATTAGGACAATACTTGGAGATCTGCACCTTGAAGAACAGGGGTAGGTAACCTTTTTTGGTGGCAAGCCAGGAGGACCCACCCCAGGTCAGAGGCAAGCAGACAGGTGCTAGGATACCTGGTTGCTGTTGTCACTTGTTCCCACAATGGCAAGGGGAGAATTCACACAGGTGAAGCCCCCCACCACCAAATGCTGCCAAAGCCTGACATCTGCAGACTCGATCCAGCCCAAAGGCAGTAGACTGCCAGCCCCTATTGTAGAACCTTAAATTCATTCCTATTCATAAAGCTGCCCCCCTGTAACAATGTACAGCTCTGATTTGTTATAATCTTGTTCTTTATTCATCATGACCGCAGTAGCTGTACTGCACAACTGCACTAGGAGATAAACATTAAATCCTAGGTTAGAACACTTTTTTATTTTTATTTTTTTTACTTATGACAGCTTATTCAGTTAAAATAAAGTGTAATATAGTAGTAATAAGCACAGGACACAAAGAATATAAATAAGCATTATATGCTGATGGAGTTATATTAGTCGGTTAATTGGTTTTATTAACTACAAAAAGTCAGAACTCCTAGACATTGATGTAAAACCAGATATACAAAAAGAGATAAAAAGATCGCTATAAATATAAATGAGTAATTAATTAAAATACTTAGGGATGAACAATACTGAAAGATTGTACTTATATGCTTGAATTATACTCCCTTGGTTGAAAGAATCAAAATAGACTTTAAAAACTGATCAAAATATTAAATATAATAAATTAACTAGAATCATATTAGTTAACATAAATAGTTTAGCTCAAACTAATTTTCTGTTCCAAACTCTACCTACAATACTGCCAACAAATCTTTTACGTTAAGTGGCAGACTATGATAAATAGGTTTATTTGGGAAAATAGGAAGCCTAGATTCAATAATTTCATCCTGCAAAGACCTCAGCAAAAGGAGGGATCAGTGCTTCCAAATATTAAATATTACTATCAAGTCAGCCAACTTAGACATTTGGTATAATGGATAACACCCATTCACAGTAAGCACTGGGTAAAGATAAGGCGAAAATACTACCCAACGGTCAAATATAATGTTATTATGGTGTAGCGGGTTGTCACTCCTTTCACCGGGCAGTTTATTTTTCCTGGGGCAAACTTGTCCCCACAGAAAACAACATAAAAAATAAAACAAGCAAACAAACAACAATTGGATAAACCAAAACCTATGATCCTTCCTCAGATCTTGAGAGGGCAAACCCCATGTAAGCGCCTGTGCCGTTCCTCGGCTGGATGCTTACCCCTCTCGTCATGGCTACCTGCGTCTATGTCCTTGCGGGTAGACAGTTTGATCTGAGGACTTAGTTTTGACTTTGCCAAATACTCTTTCCTACCACGACCTGGTGTTAAATTCTTTTAGTAAGGATGAGAGGAAGACCTTCTCTCCCCTTTCCTTGACATGTAGTCTAATCAGGTGTTATCCCCTGGGGCTCCACCTCCGCTACACTCCACCTAGTGCCAACCCGATGTCACAGTTTCAATAAGGTAAGTACAGTCTCGTTGTCTCTCCATGGATCTCTCCCAAGGAGTCTCCATGTGAAGCAATTAAGCTCCTGGAACCTCTGAGTTCCTCTATGTCTCGCTCGTATTACATTATAAGTCTCCCATAGAGGGGAAATTTACTGTCCTTCCCCCTTCAGTACAAATGTTGTTGGGGGAGAAGCTGCATGCCAGCTGCTCACAGCCCTTTACTCACTCACGCCTCTTTCTTTCTTTTCCCACAGGTTCCCTGTGGTCTGACAGCCAGTTGTTGTCCTGAGGGCTCTACACCTTTACTTCAGGTAAGTAGGCAGGCTCCTCTGAGCCACCATCTATGGGATCCAGTCCTGGGTCCCATCAGTCGCCCCTCCTGGGGCAGTACAAGCCGGGACGCTGCTCTCCGCAGCTTTGGGAACTCATCTCTGTTCCCCCTGCCGATGCCTCCTGAGAGGCTTTTATCCAGCCACCCAAGTTCCACCCCGACAAACGGAGCAGAGCTGGCAAGTGCTTGTAAAGCGTGCCAGGCACAAAGTTTCCCCCATCAGCATCCTTACTGCCCACGTCGACTCGTATCCCTTCCATGGTGTCCCTGCCAGTTTTGGTAAGTCTTTTTTAGTGGCAGTTATCTTCTGGCTGCCATACCCCAGCTCTGTGCTTCTCTCTCAGTACCACAGCCTTCAGTCTCCCTCTCATAACCCTCCCTAGGGGATTTTAAGTCCTTCTAGGGCCAGCCAATCACCTCTGTCAGCTGGCTATTACCTTCTAGCCCTCTGCAGCCGGGCTCCAGCCCCTGAGCCCATATACCTTGTTACACACAGCTAAATAAATCTTCCAAGGCAAATGTAATATATAATCACCCCTTGAGGAGAACAACAATGCAAACACAGACAGCATATAAGAAATTAAGCTCACAGCTATCACCTTTAGAACTTATAAATAATAACACTGGGTGTCTTTACACATGGTCTGAGATTTGGGGGGGGGGATTTTAATTAAAGCGGCTCTCAGTAGCCACTCTAATTAAAATGTCTGCAGTATCTTGTATATTCAGCATCCTGTGCTTCAAAAGGGCAGCAAGGGAGTGTTAACTAAAGCTTGTTCAATGAGATTAAGTTAAAGTTCCCCTTCTGCCATTTTGAAACACAGGGACGTTGTATGCACATGATACTGAGGCTGCTGGAGTGGTCTAATTAGTCTCCTCGATCTGCTCAATTGAGCAGACTTGATTAATCAAATCTGCTCTGACATGTTCTAATTAGAATGCGGTGGAGCAGGCATCTCCACCCATTGAATTTAATCCTAATAATTTATTAGGAAGGTTTAATATCTGGGAACATTTTGGTATAATAAATTTTGGACAATTATTCAATGAAAATATATTTAGTTCTTCTAAAGAATACAACACACTACATATACACTAAGGGTGCCTGTAAACATGCCAGGATGCTGCTCCAATGTCCTGTAATTACAGCGCATTGGAGCAGATTCGCTTAATAGAGTCTGCTGGAGTGTGCTAATTAGTGTGCTCTAGCAGACTCCACATCTCATGTATTCAGTGTCCCCACATCTCAAAGTGGGGGTACTTTAACTAAAGCTTATCAAACGTGCTTTAGTTAGTGTCCCCGCTGCCATTTTGAAGTGCGGGATGCTGAATTTAGGCACTTTAATTAGTGGCTCTTGGAGCTGCTCTAATTCAAATGCGCCCCACCCCACCTATCCCTGAACATGTGTAAAGACACCCAGTGTTATTATGCATAAATTCTAAAGCTGACATTGGATCAGAAATCAGTGTTGAAGAATGGAAGACCATCTGCAACAATGGTTCTCACACATCCATCTGCATGCTAATAAAAATATTTTTAAATCTTATGCCAGTGATCTCACTCCACTTAAATTATATGTATTTATGGTACCCAGACAGGCAAATGTTGGAGGAAGTGTGGTCAGCTGGGAGGATTCTACCACAGTGGTGCACAACCTTCTGGCCCTCCAGGCTGGATGAGTGGTGTGGGGTCAGATCGTGCATGTGATCCAATGAAAGGAGGCTGAGCTGAGGCTGCACGTTTGAGCCAGCCAAGAAGGGAGCGACTGCAACAACTAACCAAAACTGGTTAAGCATCTCTCCAGCCCAAATAACTGCCCACTCCTACTTTAGTCCATGTGGCATGTAATACAACTAAAGCCAACAGTGCAGATTAAAAAGGCTCCTTTTACAGTTTGTGGAAAACTGGTGTACACAGATGTTTATGTTTCAAGGGAGCAAAATGTGGTCTGAGCGGTGTGTCTGCTTATACATGGCACATACCTGCTATTCTTTTTTCTGTAAATTGAGGTTTGCAATGATTATGTGGTTTTATTATTTGGTTTTTTGGGTGGTTTGTTCTGGTGGGGAAAGGTTTAATGGCTGAATTGCAGAGAGGGGTGGGTGTCACCTGGTACATGCACTCCACCCTCTGGATGGTGCTGGAAGGGCCTTTCCAGGGAACTTGGGCTCCTTCTAGAAACTGAGGGAAGAGTTATAAGTAGGGAAGCCAGAGACTTCATGTGCCTGTGCATGCCTGTCAGCAGTCATCTGTCACACGTGACCTCCTGAGGTCCACTGAAGCCTGCTGGTATAAAGCTCCAGAGTGTGGAGATGGAGGGAAGGCGTCTGCTATGTGAGGACTATGGCTGGAAAGGCTGGAGCAGTGTGGCAGAGGCAAGGTCTGGGGAAACCAAGACCTCTGGGGATTGAGGGGGAGAATCCCCAGAGACAGTGGGGATTCCCGCTTGGTGCTGGAACCAGCTGAGGAAGGAGAAGTAAGTGCTGGCCAGGGCTGTACGTAAAGCAGTAGGAGGTTAGATATTTAAAGCCTTTATCTTTTGTTCTGTCTTCCCCAGTTCCGTGGTTGTATTTTTTTACCTAATTATTTAAGTTGAAGTGTTTTTTATTGCTAAATTTAGCTGTCCTGTAATTGGGTATCTAACTTCATGGGGAGTTTGCATCTTCACAGCCTTGGCTGACGCAATGTCCCATCACAGTGGTGTGAGCAGTGGGATGCAGATCTGCAAGGTGTCCTGGGCCTGAAGGAGAATGGCCTGAGAGGTGAGATCTTGTAGAGACATTAGCAGACCTATCTAAAGTGAACTGCCTTAGAAGTGTTGGACTGAGGGAGATAGGAAATTTTGCTAGTTTCGTTTTTTGGAGTGTGAGAGTGACGGACCATAGGTTAGGACCATGACGCAAGTGTCTGCCAAGAAATTCAAGCAGGAGTGTCTGGAGCAAGGACTGCCAGACTGCCTTGTAGAACTGAGGTGTGAGGAGCAGTATTGGGGTTCTTGGAGGGTCCAGGAAGATGTAAAGCTTTTCCCTAAGTACACTGAGGGAATTAGCATTGACAACTTTTAAAGGGTCTGTATATTGCATAAGGTTGAGGAAGGGGAAAGAATGCTGTACCTGCCTAAGCTACTCCAGGGAAAAGCCCTAGAAGCTTATTCCAATATGTCTGTGGAAGGCAGTATGGACTACCTAAAGGTGAAAGAGGCCTTATGGAGAAAGTTTGAGATAATGGCAGAGTAATATTACCAAAGATTTAGAGAGGAGGGAATAGCACCTACCAGGAATTGGCCACAAACCTGTAGGAAAGCTTAAAAAAGTGGCTTCAGGGAAAAGGGGATGAAATGGTTAAAAAGATTAAGCATGCTATGGGGCTGGAACAGTTGTATGTGAACTGTCTGGCTAAGTTAAAGCTCTAAAAGGATAGACACCCTATCATGTTGTGGGAGGTAGCGGATCTTGATGATGAATGTAGGGTCTGCTGTGTACGGCAGGGTGTTAAAAGTCAGGAGGAAAGAAAAGGAAAAAAGACTTGGGGGAAGAAAGTCAAACCTGGATTTCTCCCCAGGAATGTTAATCTGGAAGAAAGGCGGTCAGTATAAAGAAGGGAAAACTAGACCTACGTCTAGAAGGTAAAAAAGGGATCTGGAGGACAAAAGATGTTTTCTGTATAATAAGGCAGGACATCTGCTCAGATGGTGCCCTAGATGGCAGGAAGCAGAGTCAGGAAAAAAACCCCAAAACATGTCACTCAAATTAATATGGCAAAATATTAGAAAGAAAGGAGAGTAGCAGAGTAAGGACCCTGGGCATCTGAAAAGCAGCGTTTGACTCCCTCAGGGAATTGATGGGCAGGATCCCCTGGGAGGCCAGTCTGAGAAGGAAAGGAATTCAAGAGAGCTGGTTGTATTTTAAGGATATCTTACTGAGGGCACAGGAACAAACCAGGAAGGATAGCAAATATGGCAGGTGGCCAACTTTGCTTACCAGAGAACTCTTTAGTGAGCTTAAAGACAAAAAGGAAGCTTACAAGAAGTGGAAGCTGGGACAGATGACTAGGGAAGAGTATACGAATATTGCTTGGGCATGCAGGGATGAAATCAGGAAGGCCAAAGCACAACTGGAATTTCAGCTAGCAAGGGACATGAAGTATAACAAGAAAGGTTACTACAATTATGTTAGGAACAAGAGGAAGGTCAGGGAAAGTGTGGGTCCCTTAATGAATGGGGGAGGCAACTTTGTGACAGATGATGAGGAAAAGGCTGAAGTACTCAATGCCTTTTTTACCTCTCTTCACAGGCTAGATCAGATCCCAGGCTACTGCATCGGGCAGCACAGTTTGGGGAGGTGAGCATCCCTCAGTAGTGAAAGAACAGATTATAAACTGTTTATAAAAACTGGACATGTACAAGTCCATGGGGTTGAATGCAATGCATCTGAGGATGATGAGGGAATTGGCTGATGTGATTGTAGAGCCACTGTCAAGTTATCTTTAAAACATCATGGTGATCAGGGGTGGTCTCAGATGTTTGGGAAAGGGCAAATAGTGCCCATCTTTAAAAAAAGGGAAGAAGGAAGATCCAGGAAACTACAGACCAGTAAGCCTCACCTCAGTCCCCAGAAAAATCGTGGAGCAGGTCCTCAAAGAAGCCATTTCTAAGCACTTGGAGGAGAAGAAGGTGATTAAGAACATTCAGCATGGATTCACCAAGGGCAAGTCACGCCTGACCAACCTGATTGCCTTCTGTGATGAGATAACTGGCATTGGGTGCATGTACACATTCATTACTGTGCAGTAGTTACTGTGCATTTAGTTTAGTACTTGCCTAATGAAGTATTAACTAAATGCACAGTAACTGTAATTACTGCACATTTGGTTTAGTACTTCTCTAATGGGTGTGTCTACACATTCATTACCATACAGTAGTTACTGTGCATTTAGTTTAGTACAAGGGCAGGCAAAATATGGCCTATGGGCCACATCCAGCCCACCAGGCCATTCTATCCAGCCTGTGGGGCTCCTAAAAAATTTAGAAAATTAATATTTATCTGCCCCTGGCTGCCTGTCATGCAGCCCTCGATGGCTTGCCAAAATTCAGGAAAGTGGCGCTCCACCCGAAATAATTGCCCCTGGCTCTATCTGGAACCCGGTCTTTGCTGGGCTCCACTGTGCCAGTGCTCGCCCCTTGGCCTCAGACTTCACCATACACCAGCACCAAACAGGCCCTTCTTTTGGAGCCGCTCCATCAGTGTCCCTGCACTAAAAAATTGCAGTAGAGGGATTTGATAGCAGTCTTCAACTACCTCAAGGATTGTTCCAAAGAGGATGGAGCTAGACTGTTCTTAGTGGTGGCAGATGACAGAACAAGGAGCAATGGTCTCAAGCTGCAGCAAGGGAAGCTTAGTTTGGATATTAGGAAATACCTTCCACTAGGAGGGTGGTGAAGCACTGGAACAGGTTACCTAGAGAGGTGGTGGAATCTCCATCCTGGGATGTTTATAAGACCTGGCTTGACAAACCCCTAACTAGAATGATCTAGTTGGGGATGGTCCTGCTTTGAGCAGGGGGTTGGACTAGATGACTTCCTGAGGTCCCTTCCAATCCTAATTTTCTATGATTCTATGCTCAGATCTTACATATTCCAGAAATTACATGACTGGGATCACTATATGTCCCGCTTGCTATTTGCCTACTGTGAGGTGTTGCAAGAATCCATAGGATTCTAGGGTTCTCCCCATTCAAACTCTTAAATGGGCAAAGGGTTCAAAAGCCTCTAGACTTAGTGAGGGATGAATGGGAGGGAAAGACTCTTTCCAAGGAAGAGTCAGTGGTAGAGTATGTCTTGCAATTCTGAGACAGACAGTAGTAGTTAACAGGAATAGCCAGAAAGCATTTAGCTGCTTAGGCCAAGCAGAAAGTCTGGAGTGACTGGAGGGCTAGGGCCCAAACTTAGGCTATGGGAGGTCAAGTGCTAGTCTTGATCCCAGAGAGACAGAACAAACCGTAGTGTGGGAGGAACTGTCTCATGTCAAACATAAGCTCTTAGATGTGATACACATGGTGGAGTTACGTAACTGCAACTACAACCGTTGTGTTTATCATGTAAATACAATGAAACCTTATTATTACCAGGCTGATGTAATCCTTATCCTTTGCTGAAGATATGGGAGGGGAGGCAAAAGATTGAGGTTGTGCGGGCCGGCTCCCGATCCCGTCCTTGCCGGGTGCGAGCCGGGCCCGTCTTTGTGCACGCAGGCTGTGGCCAGCAGCCTGGGCACGCAGGGCCGGAGAAAACCGCTGGGCGGTATGGTACGCAAGTGCTAGAATCAGTCACGGAGGCGTAATGGTTGATTGAAAAGATTATTTACTTACACCGAAGATGGTCGCGGTGTAGGCTGGACAGCTTTCCAGGCGCAGCTCCACTTGAATCCTCATTGGAGGACTCTGACAGACTCGGTTCTTTGACCCCGGAGTGGTTTAGGCTCCGCGGGTTCGGCAATTCTTTCCTCACGGAGTAGCTGAATCTCCGTGGGTTCTGTTCGGTTCCCAGGTCCCCCGGAGCTGTTAAGACTCCGTGGGTTCGAAAATTGGGTGTATAGGATAGGGATACGTCTAGGATTGCGATCGGCGATGGGGAGAGGCTAGAGGCCGTTCGGTAATTGGGCCCCCGGAGTTGTTAAGGCTCCGCGGGTTCGGTTCAGTAATTAAGCATCTATTGCCTTCTTAAGAGAGACGCGTTGGGTCCGAAGGAATTAGCAGCGCTTAGAGATCTTCACGCTCCTCTCCTCTCCTCTCCTCTCTCTCTGGCTTCCTCTCCGTCTCGGGTGGAAACCACCCAAGCTCTTTATACGGCTAGCAAGCCAATCGCTAGCCACCACGTGTGCATAATTTAGAACTGGCCAATAATGTGGCACGAATCTAAATACCAATGGCGGGAACTCCTCTGCACCGTGCATCACCATGATGCAAAAGAAATGCACCATGCAAAGAAGGCTACAAACTGGCGGGAAATACTCTTTTGCACGCAGGTTCTCCTATGGCAGCAGAACACTCCACCGTGCAAAGGAGCTGCAATTTAGCGGGAACATAATTTAGCGGTGCTGAAGCACACACAAACAAAAAACCACAACTTTGGGTTGTGACAGAGGTATGGAGTGGAAGGGCAAAGGGGTAGGTCATAGTACTGTGAGGAGGTGGTAATCTCCCTAGAACTAAGGGCCAGCCAAGGACAGCAGGTCAGAGAGATGCTTGCTGACTATGCACGCCTGTTCTCCAATAGGTCAAGGTGAGTTAAAAATGCCTATCACCAAATAAATGCAGGAAGCCATCTACTTTTATTCACCCTAGTTATGTGTATTCTGGGGGATCTAGGAAAGCCACTAGAAGAGGAGATCCACAAAATGTTGGACATAGGCATCTTTAAACAATCTCTAAGCCCATGATCTTTCTCAGTGGTATTGGTTCCAGAGCCAGATGTAGGGGGTGGGATCTGATTCTGTGCAGTTTACAGAAAATTGAGCTCATCATGGAGTTGGATATATACCCTATGCCCCAGATGGATGAGCTCCTCGATAGGATTGGGGGAGCAAAGTATATTTGCTGAATGTGGAGTACTGGCACATCCCTTTAGAGGAGTAGGCCCAAACGAAATTGGCCTTTGTGACTCCAAAGGGACTCTATGTGTTCCTTATTCTTCCCTTTGAGCTGAAGACTGCCCCTACAACCTTCGTTAGGCTGGTAGATCAGATGCTAAAAGAACTGGGTGATTTTGCAGTTGGATATATTGATATCATTATTGTCAGCCAAAAGTGGGAGAACTATCTAATACACCTAGCAAGGATCTAAGAGGAAGGCCTCCCTGTTAAGGGGGAGAAATGCCAGGTAGGAATGGCACAGGTGAAATACCTGGAACATTGGGTGGACAGGAAGGTTCCCCCCACAGGAAGGCACCTAGTGTCCCTGGACCTTTGATTAGACACCACATAATTTACAACTATGTACACTTTATTTACAAAAGGTTAAAAAAAGAAACTAATTAATATGCAACTGTTAAAACTGTCAGAATCTTATTCACACCCTCAGTCAATAACAGTGTACACAATGGCCTCAGCTGATATGTGTACACGGGCAGCCTGGACCAAATGTCTGGGAAGGCACAGCTGCTTCCATGCCCCTCCCGTGGGAAGCTTGGGCAGGTCCTTGATGTGAGGGTCTCACAAAGTGGCCCCAGGGGTTGCTGTGCAGCAGGCAGGTGCTCCCTCACTGCAATTCCTGTAAAATAGCCTACCCTGCCCAGATCCTCATCCCCTGACACACTGGGAGCAGGGTCTGGGCTGGAGCTCTGGCAATCCCCTGCCCACACCCGCACACCCCTGCTTGCCAGGCAGTCAAAGTTCATCCCCTCTCTTGGGTCTTAACTCTCTCTCACAGGAACCTTGCTTGGAGGGCTAACGTCTAGCTCTGCTCCCACCCAAAGCTCACGGGGAGCTGGATCAATCTCTCTCCAGTCCCTCTCCCTGCTAGTGCACCTCAAGTCATACAGGGGGTTGGAGAAGAGTCTTCCTTGCTGGGGGGTCTCCAGAGGGGCTGGGTGCAGCTCAGGCAAGGCTCACAGGGAAAAAGGAGCAAGAAATGCACTGCATTTGGGGTTTCTAACTCTCCAGTGCAGCCTGCACTTTCCTTAGACTCTGGCAGCTCTGAGGATGGGATACTGTGCCCATGCTCTCCTTCAGCCCCTGGGCTTCTCTCACAGCCCTCCCTTTCCCCAGAATGGCTCCTCCAAAGCAGGCTTCATCTGCCCTTAGCACATGATCTCTGGGGAGCCATGTTCCCCTTTCCAGAATGGCTGCCTCCAGAGAGGGCTTCATTTACCTGCAGCACATGGTCTCCCAGGAGCTGTGCTGCCCCACCTGCCTGCCTGAGTTCACCCTGGGACCTTGTTCTCTCAGGTAAGGTAATTTCATTGTTCGTTACACTTGTTTAGGTGCTTGAAGCAGGGTGACAAGGGAGTGTTGCAGCCTGTGGTTTACATAAGGAAAAAATGTTACTAAGGAAAAGAAATTAGGCAGTCCTGGGACTTACCACATAATTCATTCCTGAAAATGGCATCTTAAGTTGAAACGTTGTAACTCTGAACTGATTTTCCCTTAGGAAACAACTTTATAAATGGGGGATTGGTTCCTGAACCAAGGCCCGATACCCTATTTTCACTAAAAATACCCCCGAATTTTGTACTCGATCAATTACAGATGAGTAATATAGCTACATTAATGTATTTATATTGTAAATAGTAATCTTATGGATTTGGAAGGACTTCTTTGGGGTAACTTTGCTGGACTTTTTGAAGGGCTCTTGGTTGGACTTTTTGAAGGGGTCTTGGCTGGAGTCTTCTCCGGAGTCTTGGCTGCTGGTGTTGCAGGAGTCTTGTCTGCTTTCTTAAAGAAAGTGTCCAAGGAAGCTTGGACAGATGTTCTTCAGGGAGATGAGCGACGCAGGTAACTCTTTCACTGGCGTGGCATTGGATCAAGTGTTGTAAAGTCGAAACTGACATCAAAAAGTTGAAACGGTGTCAATTTCTAAACGTGGTAAGTCAAGGACTGCCTGTATGCCACAGTGAAAAAGGGGCTTTGCAATTGTTTGCGCCTTCAGGAAACTGCAACCATATCTGTACGGCCGACATTTTACAGTGTCTAGGGGCCATCAATTTCCTCACTGAAATGGTTAGAGCATGAAGGGACAGAAAGAATTCAAAGCTGATGGAGTCTGGTGTTGCAAGACTACGACCTGTATTGATACCGTAAAGGGAAAGCACAGCCAGGTTGCAGACGCTTTGTCAAGAAAGACTGTTTGAGAAATCACACGGCCTGGTGCGGCTGCAGAAAGACGCCTCTTGTGTTTGTGCTGGAGGGCACCTCTGATGGCTACCTGGTTGAACTGTTAGTATGTTGTGTGGGAGGTATGTTATTCGGATGGCTTGCGGTGGGGAAGGAGTTAACGGCTGGATGACAGAGGGGCTGGGGGCACCCTGCCCCCCGGACGGTGCTGGAAGGGCCTTTCCTGAAACCTCGGCCTCTTTCTAGGAGCTGGGGAGGAGGCGCTATAAGCCGGGGAGCCGGAGGCGCTGCGGCGGGGCGGGCTGGAGCCGCGGGGAACGGGCCGGCGGCACAGAGGCCGGGAGCTCGGGGAGGCTC
>NW_005841935.1:3219979-3225638 GCF_000455745.1 Alligator sinensis
CCTTGCGGGACCCCTTCCCCCCTCACCCGCTCTTCTCTTGCGTACAGCGCTCAGCCAAGCAGCTCCTCGGGTCCTCCCAAAGTCCTGCTGCTGCTGTACTGACTGCTGTAGGAAGGTTAGTGCCCACACGAGATGCTTCCGCGCAGGCTCTGAAGTATTCCCCCCCCCCCCCCCCTTTTTTTTTTCTTCTTTGTAGGTAATAGCTGACCATTTACAACTGTCCAACAAAATGGATTGCCCTTTTCCAGCTCTCCCGTTTAGACTTTTGTTGCTTAACTTGTAGGACACAATGTCTAAGAAGCTCTCCTTGCCTCCTCTGCCTGCATCCTCCTCTTGTTCTGCTGAGAATGGCAGAAATACTGAATGCTCCACCAGGCAGCATCCTGCTTCAAGTGCTCCTGCCAATAAGCTGAGGGAAAGACTCGTCTGTTCAGCTCCAAAGGCATCAGTGCCAAATCCTCAGGCTCTTAGATTTGTACATAACACAAAGGCGCAAGAAAGAACAAGAAAGAGGCAGCAGCCCATAAAACTGGAACCTTTGGTATGTTTGGGAGAGAAGTGGTTTTAAATGGATCTGCAGTGTATGCCTTTGCATTTACAGGCTAATGTAGTTGTGTCCCACAGGTGTTATTGTGGTTCCTCTAACAGTGCAGTGAATTGCAGAGCCAGATTTTTGGCTACTTAGTTTAATTAAAGTCAGCGAAGCTATATCTATATATTTATACTAACAGTGGACATAGCCTGCAGGTTTCTCCAGGTGTACCAAAAAATGAAGCGATAGGCCTGGGGAAATGGCTTTTTTTTTAAAAGTAGTAGTTCCACATAGTGTAAAAGAAAATGCTGATTACCAAAGCATTTTCAGTCCAAATTCAAACGCTCAAATGAAAAAAGCTGTCGTTTAACCTTGCACTTCATTTAAAATGAATAGTGAATTACCATGTCAAGATCACTGTCTGCTACAAAAGCACACTCCTTGTAGAATATTAATCGTTTATTTTCCCCACACAGATATGTAGTGTGTGTGTGTGTGGGACTGTAACAGGACTCATGTAACCGGTGGCACTGAAGCCCCCTGGTGCCCATGTGACTTCTGCCCCACTCCTGCTTCTCAGGGTACCCTCAGTTTTCTTCTCACCTGCCAAGCCTTGATGGAATCATTTTATTGTAAAAGGGTCCCAAGGCAAGCTATAGCTTGTTTGGCCAGCTGATCCCTCCCTTACCCAGCTGACCCTATCAGTGCCTTGGCCCAGTTGCCTTATGGCTGTGTGTGGCCTCTACACCTGTAGCCATGTCCATTCCTTGCAGATGTTACGTTAAATTGTCCTCTGGGCCTGTTGGTACCATCTGTTAACCAACCGTTCCACCTAGCCTGCTGAGCCCCTGGCCCTGGCAGGGCTCTTTTCTCCCCAGGCCCCTGGCCCTAATCTGGCTTCCATTTTAGGTTTCAGCCCCTTTCTAGGCTTTAGCCCCCTTGCCTTGAGCCTGCTCTGGCTTCACCTTCCTCTGGATTTAGCTTCCCTATTGTGGCCTTAGCCCTCCACACTCTGGGCTCCTGGGCCCCGTACAGCTGCTGTGCTTCTATCCTAGCCCTGAGCCCTCTGCATCCTTGACCCTAGGCCAGGCTGCTTCCACTGCACCAGTGTCCTGTCCTTGGGGTCCCTGACCCCAGGCCAGATGACTCCCACTGGCATTGGCACTCCCAGCCATGGCCTGCACCAGCCCACAGCCAGGGTCCCTGGCCAGGGGTGCTTGACAGTGAGTGCCCCACCATGCACACCCCCCATGGCCTCCCCCCATAGCCACCACTCAGTCCTCTGGTTCTTAATCATAAATGCAAGCCTGCTGGTTGTATAACAAAACCTCTTCCTATGCTGGGTTACTGCAAACAGTAAGTCCCCCTTAGCTCTTTCCTTGCAGCTTTTGGGGACAGCTTGGGTGCCAGTCAGTCCCTCTCCTACAGCCATCTTGCTCAGACCCTTGTCACCCTACTACCTGCAGAGCCAGACTGACTGCCTGGTCTCAGTCACTGGCCTTATGTGTCTACAAAGCCCCATCCCTTCCTGTCAGCTGACTGTTCAGCCACCACAGGGCATTTGCTGTTCAGCCACCACAGGGTAATTGCATTTTGGCCTAATGACCAGCCTGCCTTCCTCTGCTGCAGTTCAGCTGTCTGTCCCTTAGCTGCCCACTATGGAGCAACTAGCCCCAGGGCACCTTCTCTGCAAGTGGTAGCTTCTACCCTGCTGTTTCTGAGCTGCCTGCCTTCTGGCAGCAACCTGCCAGGATAGTCACTCCCCCAGTGGTGGCTCCTATTCCAGCTGTTACTCCCTTGCTTGCCTCTCAGTAGCTAGCTCTTGCTCAGCTGCCAGTCGCACCCAGCAAACTTAGCCTGCTGCTGCATCCCCTTAAAGTAACTAGAGCCTCTCACTCCCTGTTATAGGAACTATAGAAATGATTTGTATGTAGTTTATATTTTTGCACATTGAGTAGTATGAAAAATACAATTATAACAAGTGAATAGAACATTTTCAAGACCATTATATATGTAACTAGCCAATTGCTCGTCAAGAATGACCAGGGTGGTGGGGGGGTGTGGGCAGGGAGAGACGCCTGCATCTGGCCCCACATCCCCCCCACCTTCTACTGTTTCAGGGCTGGGCCAGCTGGGCCCAGTGCTCCCTCCTCTGCCACAATTTGGGAGCCAGGAAAGCCCCCCCCCCCCCCCCCCCCCCCGCCACCGTTTTGGGGCTGGGCCCACTTCCTCCCCATCCACCTGGCACGCGTCCACCTGCCTCCCCTCCCCATGAATGATGGGGGGCACTGACGGAGTGCCACCACCCAGCACCCCGTGCTGCCACCACATCCAGGGAGCAGGGGGTAAAGCCAGAACTGCTGGCCTTGTCCCCTGCTCTGTCCACTCCATCGCTGCTGCCTCCCAGGAGTGTGGGGGGGGGGCACCCCCCTGCTCCTTCCCCTCTGTCCCCACTGTCATGGCAGCATCTGGGCCTGCTCTTCCCCTATGCCGCGGTGAGCCTAGGCCTGTTCCCTGCCTCCCTCATGCCACTGTCATGGATCCAACCCTGTTCTCCACTCCCCTTGCACCGCCGCCGCCTCCGCCTCCTCCACAGAGCAAGGCGTGCGGGGGAGGGTTGAGGCTAGTTGTGCTGGCCTGGGCTCCTCCTGCCCCCTCTGTTCCTGCTGTCATGGTGGTGCTCTGCTGTGGCGCCACAACCACCTGCAGTCTGAACACTCTTGGAGCACTCTGATTGGCTGCCGAGACAGCCAGTCAGAGTGCGAATAAAGAGTTACGGACAGACAGACTAAGGCTATAGTTTTATTTTTATCCCTTATAATTTAAGATGATCTGGAATTTCAGATGACCACCCAATTATTAGATTCTAGTCATAGAAAATTATAGATGTGTTTTAATTTTCCATATCTAGCATCTAGTTGTTGGGTGGCCTCTTAATTCCCTGCCCCCACCCCAAACCACTGCCACAGAGAAAGTAGTATCAGGGAAAGCAGCGACTGGAGAGCAGGCAGCCTGCCCCATGCCCCTTGTTGTTTCCCATCCACCCCTCTCCCTGTTGCTGCTTGGCCCCCTGGGCCTACCTCCTTGCTACTTGTTATCCCCCTCCCCAGTGCCTTCTGCTCTGCCACGTGTCCCCCTCTGGTGCTTCCCCCCTCCCCTACTTACCTTCGTAGTTGCTCTGTTTCTGTTTCTGCTGGGTTTATGGAGAACCTGGCCGTGCCAGGAAGTAGCAGTGGCTCAGGCTCCGGCCTCCAGCCCTGGTCAGGGTCAGAACTGGAGTAGAAGCAGCTGCCCCTACCACTCCGTGTGAACTCTTCCCCCTCTCCCTGCTCTGTGCATCCCCTTTCCCATACCCTTCCCCCATGCTGTCCCTTTCCCTGCACTCCCCCACAGCCCTTTCCCCTGTGCTCCCCACAATATTATACACTCCTTCTCTATGCTCCCCCCAGCACAATGCCACCCTCCCCTCTGCAGTGCACACTCCCTTCCCTGTACATTTTCCCTGTGTTCCCCCTTGCTCCTTTTTCTCCATTTTCTTTCCCTGTGCTCTACCTGTTCCTTTCCCCATTCCCCTTCCCCTGAGCCTTTTCCCTATGTCCTCCTTGCTCTGCGCATCCTTTCCCCCACACTCCTCTCATCATCCTTTTTCTCATGCTCCTCCCTGCACTGTGTACCCCTTTCCCCTGTGCTCCCCTACACCATGTGCGCCCTACTTGCCACATGAGCCACCCTGACCCAGTCCAGAGCCACGGCAGCTGCTTGCTGGGGGAAAAAAATCTTGTCTTAGATTCAAGTAAATATGATAACTGCTTTTTTATTGGTACTCACATTCAACGTGTGTGATATATTTTTAAAAGTATATGTTAATATATTTCTGGATAGAAATCACTCTAAATTTCAATGTGATATCCAGATAAATATTTGTTGTTGCATCTAATGGATGTATTGTGTTAAATCTAAGGGCCTGTAGATCCATAATACAGATCTTTACTACTGCGGCTGAGAAAGTTTGCTACTACTAGCAATTTCTATTGTCCTCTATTTGAAGCAGCTGGTAGAGAAGGATGTGGCCCACATCTTGCCAGTGGCTTACACAACTGTTTGCTACATAACAGAGAAATATTCAGTCTGAATGCTTGGCTTGCTTCTGGCTCTAGAGTGAAATGGTCTAATAATTTAAGATGGCCTGACTAAGAACATCTGTCATTCTGAAAGTCACGATGACTGAAGTGTATGGAACTTGGGTCTGTCATATTATAGACCTATGGACAGTTTGGTGGCTTGATGTATGCTCATTATGCTGTTTTACCATTTGAGAGTTCGAAAGTAGCAGTACAATGAGAGTTCACAGTACACAGGCAATTTAGGGCTAGTGTAGGGACAACTCTGCATGACTGGGGCATTCTAGATGTGGAAAGGGAGGTGGCTAAGCACTCCCCACTCCAGTGTTCTTGCGCTATGGAAAAGACTGTAATGAGATCAGCTGCACTACTTGGTGAAACAGCTCTGAATCTTGGAGGGAGATTTCATAGACATCAGGGCTGGAAGGGACCTCGGAAGATCATCGAGTCCAGCCCCCCGCCCAAAGGGCAGGAAGTCAGCTGGGGTCATAGGATCCCAGCAAGATAAGCATCCAGTTTCATCTTGAAGGTGTTCAATGTAGGTGCTTGAACCACCTCCGGTGGCAGGCTGTTCCAGACCTTGGGGGCTCAGACAGTAAAGAAGTTCTTCCTTATGTCCAGCCTGAAACGATCTTGAAGTAGTTTGTGACCATTTGACCTCGTCATCCCTTGGGGCGCTCTGGTGAACAAACGTTCCCCCAGATGCTGGTGGTCACCCCTGATAAACTTGTAGGTGGCCATCAGATCACCCCTGAGCCTGCGCTTTTTCAGGCTAAAGAGCCCCAGGGCTCTCAGCCTGTCATCGTAGGGTCTGCTTCCCTGACCTCTGATCATGCGCGTGGCTCTTCTCTGGACTCTCTCAAGCTTCTCCACATCCTTTTTGAATTGGGGAGCCCAAAACTGGACACAGTACTCCAGCTGCGGCCTCACTAAGGCCAAGTAGTTCTCTCAGGGGGAGAATGACATCCCGGGATTTGCTTGAGAAGCATCTATGGATGCAAGCCAG
>NW_005841935.1:3227600-3233926 GCF_000455745.1 Alligator sinensis
GGCTTGCAGGGACGTGTAGCTTTCCTTAACATAGAGAGCTACCCCCCCGCCCCTTTTCTCTACACGATCCCTCCTGTACAGGGTATAGCCATCTATCCCCGTGGTCCAGTCATGGGTGGAGTCCCACCAGGTCTCCGTTATCCCTATGACATCGTAATTGTTTGCACTGAGCAGAGGATGAGCTCCTCCTGCTTATTCCCCAAGCTCCTGGCATTAGTGTACAGGCAGGCAAATGCCCCCTGGGGGGCTCCTTCCTTGCACACAGATTTTACCAGGACTGGGGCAGGGGTGGGCTCCCTGAAGCGCCGTGATCTGCTGGCTTTGCAAGGAAAAGATAGGCTTAAAGGTAAATTTTGTCCCCTTCTCCTATAGTCTGCCTTCTTTTCTGTGCCTGGAGGACAAAATGTGGATTCTTAGTTTTAATCCCAGCGTACTCAAAAATGACCTTGTGCAAAATCTCAGTTACACATATTTCATAAGGGGGAAATGATGCTTAGTCATTCTTTGAAGAAGGAGGCATAAGGCATAGCTCAATCAGAGCTGTGATGTGCACAAGATTATTAACAGCATTCAGAGAAAGAGCTGAGACCACATTGTTTCCTCCTGAAGTGCAATATACCTCAGGGTGAAACACAGAAGAACTCTTGCTAAAACAATTAAGAGAAGGGGAGCTATGGAAGAATGCTGGAGCTGCACTCTGAGAGAGGGGGGAGCACTCATTCCCATTGGGTGTAGAGCCTTCCCCTCTACTCCCCCTCACTTTATCTGTTGTTTTCTTCATGGCCAAAGGTGTGGTGCTGTTACTGTTGCTGCATTCTTCCTCTGTTCTAGACTCAACAATTACACCTCCTCCCACCTTTCCTTATGGGTCATGTTTTTCTGAAATACCTCATTATTTGTCATGCTCTCCCTAGTTTGTCTGTATCTCTGTCTTAAAATGTGTTGTTCAAAACTGCACACAGTGTTCTAGCTGAGGTCTCAGCAGTGCTGAGTAGGGTGGAATAAATACTTCCCTTGTACTATGTAGACAGGCCTGGTGATGCATTCCAGAATGAGATTTGCAATTTTTTTTTGCAACTGCATCACATTGTTGACTCATACTTGGTTTGTGATCCACTATAACCTGCAGCTACTTTTCTGCCATAATGTAGCCTAGTTAGCTATTCCCCACTTTGTATTTGTGTATTTGATTTCTCCTTCCTAAATGACTTCCATTAGAGAATTAGAATTACCCAGAAGTAATTTTGTTCTTCATTTAATTGTATAAAAAAGTATGCAATTTAAAATGTTTATTACTTCAGCTAAGTCTTTATTTACCTTTCATTTTAACATTCTCCCTTCCCTTCCCTTCCCTTGAGCCTGTGCTTAAGGTGTATCAGCATAATAAACAACCTGAATACATCTATCAGAAGAATAGAGAGCATTTATTAGCTTGTGGATTACTACAGCCTTCAGCAGATAAAAGAAAATGGGCTACACCTGTGGCATCTTTGACTCCTTTAGCTGAGCTTCCAGAGGATTTCAGAGAAAAGCAGGTATCAAATAATTAATGAAATAATTGACTGTTATGGACCCACCCCCCATTTCTTATTCTTGTATTGAAAATGGCAAAGTTTGGCCACAAGTAAGGAATGCCAGCTAAAGGTCTTTAATATGAACTATGGTAATTAAAGTGACTTATTGGGCAGAGACATTTGTGAGAGACAATTTATGATAGAGGGAATCATGATATTTTTTGAAGGGGATGGAACATGAGGAGTCTGACAGGGGCAAGGGACATGTCAGCAAGAAAGTCACCTCCGTATTATACCTTCCCTTGGTCCCTTCTAGTATTTACGGAGAGAAGAGCTGTAGGTCTTTAAACAGGGTAATATTTCATAGTAGTTTCATAGTAGCTAGGGTCAGGAGGGACCTGAACAGATCATCTAGCCTGACCCCCTGCCACAGGCAGGAATGAATGATAGCTTCACAAGCCCCCAGACAGGTAATCATCCAACCTCCTCTTGAATTTGCCCAAGGTAGGGGCGAGGACCACTTCCCTGGGAAGTTGGTTCCAGATTTTGGCCACCCTAACTGTAAAATATTGCCTTCTGTTTCCTGTGGGCTGGACAGTGTCCCAAAGTGTGGAAGGTCCTTTGACTGCATTCCACAAATTTCCTGAAGTCCTAGTACTGTTTTATCTTTTGGAATTTACTTGAAAATTGGAGATGGGGAAATTAGATATTAAGTCTAGAAAATTACTAGAATTAGATCTAGAATATTAGACCTCTGTCTAATAATCAGCAGGGGTGGATCTGGGTGGGGGGCAGGCACAGTGGTGCAGTCACACCCTACTTCCATAGTGTGGGTCAGGTGCTGGTGCCTCCCAGTTCCCTGGGATCCCAGACCCTGAGTTCCATGGGGGAGTCCAAGGTACAGATGGAGCCTCAGGCTGTCTTGAGATGCCAAGGGAGATTAGCTGAGGAAGGCAGGACCCATTCACTTCCCCTGTTGTCCTTGGCTGACTGGACCTAAGGGAAATCCCAAGGCTACTCCTGCCTGTTGTGAGGGGACAATTAATGCCTAATTAAGGTCGCTCATTAAGTGGCTGACCCTTCAATCCCACTCACAATAGGGGGTGGTCTTTTGGCCCCAGAGCCATTAACGAATGGAACATGACATATCTGTCACCACCAGCCCACCTGGCAATTAGTCTGTGAATTGCTTAATTAGGACCCACACATGGATAATCAATTAAATGAATGAAAACGGTTTATTAAATATACAAATAGCAAACAACAGGTAAGTAATATCGAGACTAAACACAGTACTCACACACTCTTATCAATAATACCCTTTGCACCTAACTATAGTATTCTATCTACATCTATCTAAGTATAATATATCTATCTATAACTATCTGTCTATTCCTTACACTATTATTATCAAGGTACAGAGTGGCATAAACTTTATTAAGAAAGGGAAGGGAGATCTTTATTAAACTCCAGCCGATGCAGCCTCTGAGATCCTGAGGGCTGTCCATCTCTCAAGTCCACTCCGAGCTGGCAGTGGCTTACCTTCCATTTATTAAACAGGGGTCACTTATTCTAATACAGAACAGATAGAGAGGAGGGAGGCGGAGCAGGGTGATACTTACAACAATGGGGCAAACGGCTGCTACAAGTGTAAGATACACCCGGAGGGAGAAAGGTTCTGGGAGCCAACCCTAATTGCCTCCGCTGTGGAGTCCGCTGGAGGGAAGCAAGATGCTGGAGATCCTCGAGTCACTGAAGTGTTAGACGGCACACTTCCACGGAGCACCGAACACTCCTTCCTGCTCTTCATCTTCGACCGGCTTCATAGTTTCATAGCAGCTAGGGTCGGGAGGGACCTGAACAGATCATCTAGCCTGACCCCCTGCCACAGGCAGGAATGAATGCTGGGTTCACAAGACTCCAGACAGGTGATCATCCAACCTCCTCTTGAATTTGCCCAAGGTAGGGGTGAGGACCACTTCCCTGGGAAGCTGGTTCCAGATTTTGGCCACCCTAACTGTAAAATATTGCCTTCTGATCTCTAACCTAAACCTATTCTCCATCAGCTTATGACCATTGTTCCCTGTCACCCCAGGTGGTGCTGGGGAGAAAAGGGCTCTGCCTATTTGCTGTTGATCTCCCCTGATGAGCTTGTAGGCAGCCACCAGGTCCCCCCTCAGCCTCCTCTTGCTGAGGCTGAACAGGTTCAGGTCCCTCAGTCTCTCCTCCTAGGGCCTGCCCTGCTGCCCTCTCACCAAGCGGGTGGCCCTCCTCTGAACCCTCTCCAGGCTGGCCGCATCCCTTTTGAAGTGCGGCACCCAGTACCAGACGCAGTACTCCAACTGCAGCCTGACCAAAGTCGCATAGAGGGGGAGTATCACTTCTCTGGACCGGCTTGAGATGCAGCTTTGGATACATGACAAGGTATGGCTGGCCTTGCTGGCTGTGGTCTGGCATTGGCGGCTCATGTTCATCTTGGAGCTGATAATGACTTCAAGATCCCTTTCCGCCTCTGTGCTTTCGAGAAGGGAACTCCCCAGCCTGTATGTATGTATGCTGTGGATTCCTTCTCTGTGTGTCTGTCTGTTTGCCTGCCCCTCGCTCCCAAGTCACAGCCCCCGCCAGCCCTGCTGCTGCCTCTCACTTCCTGACCCACAGTACCCCACATCCTGCCAGGACTCACCCTCCCCAGGCTCCAAACCCCACACACAGACCCACAGCCCCTGACACCTTCAAATAACGCCTCCGCACACACTTCAAAAATAGCACTTCATGATTTACATACCAATCTACTGATTTTTTAAGAGCATCTCATGATTTTTGTCACAATGGGGTTGGCAATACTGCAAGAGGGGAAATACTACGTTATCTGCCTAAACTCGATCATCTTATCTCCCTTCTTCCATACAGAACAAGCAGGCAAACAGAGATATCCAGCAACACAAAAGTTTCAGAGCCTATCGTGTTGCTGGAAATGGCTCCCAAATGTCACTTGGGAAACTAAGTATTAGGGACTAATACTTCCAATCTCATAAGAACACTGAAGGTCCTTTTAAGCAAAGGTAAAAGAAAAAAAGAAACATTCCTGCAGTCACATGACTAGAAATAGGGAAGAATGCTTCATTCTGCTCCTTAAAACCACACAAATGCTGAAATTACAGGAGTCTCTGGTCTTTACATTTTTGCCTTAACCGGCTTTGGTTAGTAACAGTCTTCAGGACAAATAGCTGATTATTTTCTTCACATTAAAGAAAAGACAGGGTGGGGCAGAAAGTTGCAAGTTAATACACCTAAAACTACTTGCTTTGAAGATTAGGATGAGTTAGGAAAGGATAATCAAACCTGTCCCTTGCTAAGCAGAAAAGGACATAGTGACCAAATCTCTTGTTATACTAGCTAAAGAAAGTCTGTTAGTGTTCAACCAGTAAACAAACAAACAAAAACGGTCAGAAAAACCCAAGTGTTTCCTTTGGAATATGTAATGGGAAAAAGTCCCCTCCTTAAATTATCTGGCTAGAAGAGCTTCTGAATGAATGAACTGTCATTATGTCATGAAATATCATTTTGGAACAACATTTTGTTTCATCTGCATGTTTTGATTGGGAAATTGAAACACTCAATTGAATTATTCATTATCCTGCAGAACATTTTAATTTCGATGAAACAAAATCTCATGGCAAAAACACTTGTGACCAGCTCTCCTGATCACTCGGTAGTATTCTCTCTCTCCCGTTAGTAAGCTGCTCCTTTTTAATATATTTATTTGATAAACCCCTAAACCATAGGTCAGTTCCTATGGCTCATTGTTGTCATTAGCAAAATATTTCCTGATCTTAAAAGGTACAAATGTGCCTGCTCCCAATAAGAAGCAGTTATCTCCAGTGGCCACATCCACATGACCATGGACGTTTGGTTCCCCAGGGACAGCTAGCAGGGGGACACCATGTGCTGCTGCTAGTTGTCCCTGGGGAATGCCTGTGTCAGGAGTCCTGTGGTGTGTGACAGGTGCCCCTGGGTGGGGTAGGGGAGGCCGGGGCCAGCCAGCACTGTGCACTTACATGAGGCCTCCAGGAACTCAGGGGGCTGCGGCAGCAGCAATCCTGCTGCGCAGAGCCAGGCTGGCAGCCAGAGCATGGCTCTGGCCATCCAGGCTCCGGTTTTGAGCTGTGCGTTCTGGCCCCATGTATGCTGTTCCACTTGTTCTTTTGCACATTTTTTTTTTAACTCCATGGATATCCAGGGGTCAACCTGTGTTGAACGTGTGGTATGTGGCAAAGCACAAACTGTTTTATCACTGTCTTATGCTGAGGACTCAATATATTCAGATGTCAGGAGGCATAGTTCCTCCTGCTTACTCCCCATACTACGAGCATTAGTGTAGAGGCACCTTAGGCCTCCTGAGGGTGCACGTGCCTCCCTCCCATTCCCAGGACAGTTGTGGCCCCCTACTCCCCGGACGTTGTTGCTTAGCTGTGCTTCCCTTCCTCTTGTCACCCTGCGTGCTAGTGAAGCACTTCTCCACTCAAAGTGGCTCCTTCCCCTGGCAAAGCTAGTTTAAAGCCTGCCGTACGAGATTAGCCAACCTAGAGGAAAAGATACATCTGCCCTTATGGGAGAGGTGAAGCCCATCCCACCCCAGCATGCCCTCCTTACAAAAACATGGGTCGTTATCAAAAAACCCAAAGCCTGCCTCGTGGCACCAGTTCCGAAGCCGCTAGTTAACCACGTCAATGCAGGCCTCGTGACTCCTACCCCATCCACTTACCGGGGTATTCAGGCTTAGGTACTCAGGCCCATGCTGACAACAATCAC
>NW_005841935.1:3234062-3236938 GCF_000455745.1 Alligator sinensis
CTGTCTATCAATCGGACACCATCAGTTAATCTCCACCACACTCTCAGTCACGCACAAATCAAACCCACACCAGGCAGTCTTACACACACACCTCAAGCATTCTCAAAAAAAACCACCCGAGCACCGCCCACACATACCCTTTTTTATGGAATGTGCACAGGGTACTCTAGTTCTGCGCTCGATACTAAAATGTGCACACAACAATACTTTCAGGTGGCTGACATCATCTTAACAGGGGTAGGGTCAACTGCAATTCAGACTGTGACCTTAGAGAGTCAGGCTGGGTACCACGATCTCTCTCTCTCTCTCTCTCTCTCTCTCTCAGACAGAGACCCAAATTTCTATAGCAACACTGCCCACTCAAGCTGGGGGCTGCCAGGAGTAGATTTAACAGGCTTGGGAACAGTGGGTAGAACCCTGTTATTTTCCCCTCTAGTACATTTCCTCTGCCATCCCAGGTGCTTAAGCTGCTGGGACTGGGTACAGGAGGTGCCACAGTGGTGGGCGATTTCCCCCTTCCAGCACCTGTTCTGTCTAGTGAGTGACACACCAGGGGACTGAGCAAGGAGCAGACTCTGGAAGCAGGAACTCTGCCATTGTCTCCAGCCAAGTCTAGAACTCTGCCATTGTCTCCAGCCATGTCTAGCATCCTGGCCTGCCACTCATAGAAGCCCATGGCTGCAGCAAGACAGAAGTGGCTTTGGGGCTTCCCCCCACCTGGGTTAGCTGGAGACAGTCATGGCAGCAGAGAGGTTCCTACTGAGAAGGGGAGGGGAGCAGAAAGGAGGGGAGGGGAGGGGAGCGGAGGGGAGGGGAGGGAGTACCCAGAGGCAGGATTGGGAGTCTTACTTGTATTGGGGACTCAAAATACTTCTGAGAGCTGCTGCTGTGGTGAGGCCTGGCCCCTGCAGGGCATAGGAGAGGGGTGGGATCAGAGACAATCATAGCATGGTGTGGGGCCTGGGGCAAAGCAGCCTGTGCAGAGCCCCCCTCCCTGTCCCATGGCACACTTATACCGGGGAGTGAAAGCTCCGGCACACGGGACGTGGCAGGAGGGGCGGCTGGAACTTCTGGCTGGGTGGCAGGGCCAGTTAAATTTCAAATGTGGCAGCCATGGCATCTCCACCTGGCTCTGCAGGGCCCCCCAAAGCATGGGGCCCAGGGCAGGTCCCCCAATTTGTGCCCCCCTATGGACAGCCCTGGGTGCAATGCAACCATCCCTGCAATGCCAGTGGTATCTCCTGCATCCCACTTTTTTAATTCCTAGAGCTGCCCATGGCCATCAGGCAAGGAACTGTTAGTTCTGTATAGGCTATAAACTCTGTTTAGGCTTTAACAATAGGAGAGACTATTTCACTTGTTCTGTTCAGAGCTGTGACTTTACAAGCATCTCTGCTGCAAGTGATGTCATACAATACTCTGTGTCTTCTTTAATGGACCCTTTTCTTCTTTTCCTGCCTGTCTAAATAATTTGCCTGGGCTTTGTTTTTGTATTCAAATATTAATTTTCCTCAAATTCATTTGAATTTGAAAAATTACAGGAAGGTATCATATTTTTAATGTTCACCAAAACAATTGGCTATATTTTCTATATTTTTTCAAGCTGATTTCATATTTTGCTTTTATTTTAAGGTACAGTTGCAAACTACCAGTAGAGTGCTAATGCCTACTCCTCCCAAACAGCCTCGGACTACTCTAAAACCAACTGCCTGTAAATCCTCCTCCCCTTCACCTTCTTGTGCTTATGAGGATATAGAAGATGTAATTAAAGCCAACATCACTGATCCTCTGGAAATTATTAAAATCATATGTGAAAACAAAAATCTTGGATTCCTTTACATGACCCCTGCAGTACCTAGGTCCTCAGTTGAATATGATGTATTTAACTTGAAGTGAGTTACATTTTTTCAAGCTGTTTATTTGGTTTATGTATCCAAACTTAATGTTCAAGATTATAATGAGTATTAAGCAGTGTTTGATGTGTACTCTATTCTACTTTTTATTACTTGCTAATTGCCTTGTAATTATTACCTAAAAGAACATCAGTCTTGATGTGTGTTTTAGTGCTTAATTTTCCTCTTTATGTTTTAAAGTTCAAACTTTTAGAAATAATATTGTGAAAGTGTTGCTTGTTTTAAAAGATCACTTTATCTTTTTTAAATATAATTATAATAGAATACAAAGAGAAAACTAGGTTTATGTTCCTCAAACAATATCAGTATAATATGGTAAAATATTGCTTAAACAGGTGTTCTCCTGTTGCAGGACAGTTGTGATCCACAAGGTCTATAACGTGCATATTTTAATGAATATCCTGTCCATAGGTAATGGTTTACATATTGTGTTGGATTATTGGATGGTGTAAATTGGTGTAGCTCCATTGATTTCAAGGGGTCTTTGCTTTGTGTGCCCCCAGATCTGTGCGGGGTGGGGTGGGTCGGGCCAGGGCTGCACCGGGTTGTGCTCCGGGTGGGCGGCGGGTGCTACAGTAAATTTTCGGGTGGCTGCAGCCACCCCATAGCCCCTGCTCCACTGCCCACCCTGCCTTGATCCAGGGGCACACCTCCCCCCATGCCCTCCTGCCACTCACGCAGCCGGAGCAGGATGGGCACAGGACAGAGCCGCTGTGCTGCCTCCAGACAAGTGGCGCATAGTAGTGGGAGCTGCCCCTGCTTCCTGTGCCCCCTGGACAAGCTGTGGCTTTGAGGGCATGGGGTGGGGGCGTATTCCCAGACTGGGGCAGGTCGGATGGCAGAGTGGGGCCTATGTGGGGGGCTGCAGCATCCGGAAAATTTGGCATAGCCCCCGCTGCCTGCCCAGAGTGCAGCCCGGTGCAGCCCTGGCCCTGCCCACCCCACCCCAATCCAAGGGCACCC
>NW_005841935.1:3236948-3240940 GCF_000455745.1 Alligator sinensis
CTGCCCGGCTCTGGCTGGGGAATGCCAGCCCCAGCCCCAGTCCCTCCCTCACTGCAGAAGGCGTTGATCTGCGCCCCCATGCCCCTTCCCTTCCCCCTCACCTTCCACCACTTACCAGCTGCATGCAGTATCATTCCGAAGTAAAGGCGAAACCCACATCGAAACGAGGTGTGAATTTGTAAACATTGTAAGTGACGTTTGTCACAACTCGAAAAGTCATAAGTCAAGGACTGCCTGTATATGACATCAACCGCGTCTCCCACATCTAAGTGGTTCATTACTTGATCATAGAAGGAGATGAGGTTGGTCAGACACAACCTGCCCACAATGAGGCCATGTTCGTTATTCTTCAACTTCATGCCTTCTGCCAGTCTCTCACAAATGGACTTGATAATTGTTTTCCAAACTTTTACATGTTATTGAGGTTAAACTGACTGGACTGGACTATAGCTTTCCAGATCCTCCCTCCTCCCTTTCTTAAAGATTGGCACCACACTGGCTCTTTTCCAGTCTTCTGGGATCTTTCCCAAGCACAATGAGTCTTCAAATACCTTTGCCAATGGTCCTGCAGTGACTCCAGCCAGTTCCCTCAGCACTTTCCAGTGTAGTTCATCTAGTCCTGCTGACCTGAAGACATGCAGTTGCTCTAAGTGCTCCCTCACTGGTTTGACACTGACCATTGGTTGGCAATCACCCCTCCTCCCCCCCCTTGCATCCATCCAGTATCTGACTATGTGGGCAAACACCATTTGCATGCAGGAACACTGACGCAAAGTATTCATTAAAGACTTCAGCTTTCTCCTGACTGTCTGTTATCAGCTGTCCTGTCCCATTCTGCAGGGGCTCCACATTTCCCTTGGTCTTCTTCCTGCTCCCTGTATACCTAAAGAAGGACTTCTTAATGTCTTTGATTTTGGTCTCCAACCTCATCTTGGTCACCACCCTTGCCTTCCTTATCCTCTCCCTACAAATATGAGCTATACTTGTGTATTTCTCCTTGGCAACTACCTCTTGTTTCCACTGTCCATAAGCCTCTTTTTCTTTTTTAAGCACTCCTTGGCTTCTCTGGTAAGCAGCAGAGGACACATCAGTAAGCAGCCAATATGTCCATGTAACAAAATTCTGATGGACCTTATCAAACTGTAAGCCTGGAACAATTGGAAACCATTTATCTCTTTGGATACCATCTTCAGTGTTGGGCTGGATCAGATCCCATAAACAAACTCATCATTGAATAGGAAATTAAAATATGGCTTTGACAATGTGCAGGCTTTCCATGAAGAAACATAAGGGGAAGCACATGTGGTCTTCTGTTGAACACGAAGGGAATGTTACATTTCTAGTTGCTAAATAATCATTGAGACTTGGGAGAAAAAAATGAGAATTTCAGCCACTGACAATGGCCTTTGCTAACTAGCCAAATCTTTAAACCACAACTCCTGCACAAATGAGATTATGTCGAAGGAAAGCAAACCTCTTGTTTCTGGCAGATCAGATACAAGGCTTGTAGGCCAGACCTTTTGCAACTATTCTTCCAGGACATGATTCTTCAGGATATTGGATGCACTGTCTTACCCAGCAGAGTACTTTACTATTCACTTTAAGCACATGTATAACCCCATTTCAATTAAAAGAACTATTTCATTAATCAAAGTTGAGCATATGCTTTAGTTCTTTATTGGGTTGGACCAGAGAACACAGTACCTTTATAGAATTCAATCCCCAAGGCTCAGAGAAGCCACTGCAGCTACCCAGGAGTTCCAGGTCAATGAATCCACAGAATTCAGAGCGCTCTCTGTCCTACTGAGAGAAACTGCAGTAGAGTCCTAAGTGATAAAGAATATGAATTAGGAGCATGACTTAGGTTTAGGGTAAGGATTCTCTTTTCTGCTCTCTATCTTTTCAGTATTGATTGCATTCAGTGCTAACAGAAAGTGGCACTATGTATAACAGAATGTTTACAGAACCCTATCCCCTCCTCCCCTGCTTCCCATTTTTCCCACATCTAGAGTATCAGGTATCGAAGGATCCAGGAATGCTCTGAATAGTTATTTTAGGGAGGCTGTTGTAACCTAGGCTGCAGCCACCCCTTTGTCTTCTGAAAATTTGCAGTGGTGTAATGAAGTTGGGAACTTGTACGTAAAAGTGGAAACTGAAAGGAACAGTATTTGCCTAACAGGTTTGTCTGGAAATTCTATAAGATAGGTGGGAATTCATTTGTATCTTGCTAAAGTCAGTTTCATGTTTATTTTTAGAATTGTCAGTTACGACTGCATCAACAAGAACGATTATTACACTATTAGCCAGAAAGCAGTTATCCACACATGCAACGGAGAAGTTGAATTCTTGCCACTAGATCGCTGGGAACAAGAATATTTATATCACAAAACATTTACCAAGATTCCTATATTTGCTATCTTTTGCAAACTGAAGTCATTTACTGAGTGGAGGAAAAATGTCTGCTCCAAGAAAATCCGTGGATGCCGTAAAGCTCTGCAAGAGAACTTGTTCATCCTTAATGCTGTACGTATTTGCTAATGATGAAGGAAGGAGAAACTAATGTAATTGTTTTAAAGTAACAGTTAAATCCTCCTGAAATGTACACATTGGAGTTCTCATTTCTAGTTGTTAGGAATATGTAGTGTCAGAGATACAGCTAGAGTCATATTTCATTGTTTTCTAAAAATTATCCATCTAAACTTCTTTTGATACTAGTTTTTAGCTTTTACTTGAAAATTTGTTCTTGTTGTTTGGCAGTCCTTGCGACCTGCTGTGCTTAATGTCCAGGAAATGTGCTACCGAATCAGTGACATGGGACTTTGTCGTATTGAGAAAGGTTACACATACACTCTAGAGGAATTTAGAAATGTTCAGTTCAAACAGTTGAATGAGGTAAATAACTTTCATTTGTTACAAATTAGAAGTTTCTTACATGATCTTGTAGACATTAGGTTACGTGGTTCCTAAAATGTATGATAATTTTCAGGTGGCCAGCCGTCTGTCAGAATTCAGAGAGCTAGCAAAGGAAGTTGTCAGAAGTGCATGTCGAACTGCCCTGCTTGAATTTGGATTCACCCCTGATGATTATTCTTATAGAAGACAGAGTGCAGGTACAAATGGAGAAAACCCTTAGGAAATGGCTTCTGGATGTGTAGATTTTTTTGGTTCTATATTTTGGCCCGGAGGTCAGGCCGTTGAACTCTTCTTTGGATGAGTCTAGTATATTTCTGTCAACCTGATAGGAAGCTTGTTATGTGTTGATACACGGTATAGATTTTATTGCCGAAAAGATGCATTTTATTAACATTCTCTTCTTCCATGTCAGTTTAGAATTCTTTCTATTATAAATATTAACTAACCATTCCCAAATCACCTCAAGTCTTAGAACTAGCATTCAAACTTGATTGTCTAGCTTAGAGCTTCATAAAGAGATGCAGCCAACCTTTTCCACAAGTGGAGAAACATGGACTTATTCTAATCTTCAGAGACCGGAAGCTCCATTAATAAAGGCTCTTTTTGAAAAAGCTTGACACCTTAACCTTTTCGGTATTTGATTTTGGGTCCATCCATCCATTGTAAAAGAGCAGCAGATTGATTGATTACTCTTAGCACATACTGATCAAGGGCCAAGCATACCATATGGTTAAGTGATCTTTAAGGCCTTGGAGTGAGAAAAGCACTGTAGCATGTGCTTAACTTTAAATGTGTGAGAAGTTCACTTGAAGTTAATGGATCTTTTTACATTCTTCAGTGCTTTGTTGGGTAGGATCAGGAAGGGTCTGACTATACTGTACCTGCAATACGTTCTGGCATAAGCTTTCCCAAACATGCCTTGGCCATCTGCTCCTGCTTTCACACTCCCGACCTAGAAACACACTGAGGAAGCCTCTCTGGAGTCATCCTTAGGGGCTGCTCTCAAATATACCAGGGGCTGTCGTCTCAAGATTGACTGAACAGGATGTTCTTTCAGGGCGTGTCCCCCCAAGCAGGGA
>NW_005841935.1:3240971-3253087 GCF_000455745.1 Alligator sinensis
AAGTAGCAGTGGCACACTTTGTGCCACCTGGCACATTACCCCGGGTGGGGTAAGGGTAGCTGGGGCCAGCAACTTTGTTGGCCTCAGCAGCCTTACCTGAAGTCCTGGGGGCCTCTGGGAGCTGGAGCTGAAGTGATTCTGCATCAGGGATCCTGGTCGGTAGCCAGAGCATGACATTGGCTGACCAGGCTCTGGTTTGGGGTGGCACGTGCTGTCGCCACATGTGCTGCCCTGCTTTTTTTAGGCTGGGATCTCTCAGGGTCAAAAAACCCACCCACGGTGCAAAGTAGCAGCATGGCAAATGCCTGCATGTATAGTATATGGTGCTGCAGATGGGCCTGCAGCACCACATACTGCATGTCTGCGCTCATCTGGATGTGCCCTTAGTGTCTTCACTGGTTTATTTCTGGGTTTGGAATATGGAAGCAGGAGTGAGTGGGCAGGGTGTGCTTGGGAGTGTTCTTGCTAAGGCATGCTTCTACTGTAGAATGGACATATGTGAAAATAACCTGAACAATTGTTGGAGGCTGTTAATATTTTAAATGTGGCATCTGCTGTATTCAAGAAAAATGGATATATACCAAAAAAGGTGCACCCATGACTATATTCATATTTTTTATTTTAAAACCAAATATGTGTATTTATATATTTAAAGCATAATCTGTTTCAAAAAGTCTTGCGCAGTCTTCTGGTCCCTCTGTATAGTTTATTTTGTTTGATTTGGTTTTGTCTTTAGATTTTTTTTTCATATAAAAAACCCACTAGGCCTTTGTTTCTGATTTAGATCAGACAGAACCACTTGAGCAATGCTTTTACAGAGTTCTAGAATTTCCAGTTACACACCTGTTGTTACAGTGTTCATAGTATTTTCATTAACATAGGTTTGTATATTTCCCATGCAGACCAGATTTCTGTGGCAACTGGATTAGCAACTTCAACTACGCTTAGTCTTCCTCATTTTGAAAGAGAATTATATGGCGAATCGACTGACAAAATGACCTACACAGAACAGGCCAGCAAAAGGTCTCATTGTAGAAGGCTAACCTGGTTAGTAGCTGCTGTTCTCATGCTCTCTTTTCAAATAATTTCATACTAGTTTAAGTTTAGTGTTCCTTACAATCACTATATTGGTATGTAGTGGGCTCACAAAAAGGAAATAAAATTTGCATACCAGATCAGGATATCTATGAATTAGTCTATTCCTTAGCAAAGGCTAAATATCTCATGTTTCAATGAATATTGGTGCTTACCAAAGAATATCTGAAATAAAATAACGAGTCAGTGGAAACAAACAACACCCTTCTAATGTCCCTGGCCAGTTTTGCAGTACAAATAAGGGAAAATTCTGTCTTGATCTCTATGAGCAATCCATTAAGAACCAAAAATACAAGGTTAAGAATATTATTACCTTTGTCTTTAGTTACAGAACAATAAAGATAGCTTTCCTGTGCATCATTCCTTTTTATTATGTTATTCTATGAAGCATTCAGAGACTGTATTCTCTGTTCTGCAACACTATTAGCTGGGGTGTCTGTTTTAACTAGTCTGGAATAAGAAAACTGTATATCCTTAAGGTAGTATGTATGCACATAATTACAGTGTAGGTGGTTTAAGGTTTTTTCAAGCAACATGTTTCCAGGTAGACTTGCATTATTGTTCCGTGTCTTCCCTGCAGAGGACTATGGGTGAGATTCTTTGTTATGTCTGCAGTCCTCTAATGCGGCTATGGTGGTTATAAACCATCTTTGTGTCGCTCTGATCTTGGGCTCCCCAAATGGATTGTGGGGCCCCAGTGCCATTTATTTCTAAGGACTACCTAAGATACAGAAACTTTTCAGAGCTATAGCACAGCCTTAAATCTCCAGTATTGTAGATCTGCCCTTTAGATTCCCCACTTACTCCTAGTCATATGTTAATGCTGGAATTTGTCAGGGTGTCTTGAGGAGGCAGCTCTGTGCCTTTCTTGCCCCATGCCTGCACAGGGGAAACCTGCCTCTGGTAGGGTGCCTTTGGGGTGTACAGGAAGCAGATTGAAGGTGGGGGTTTCACCCCATTACTATCTGCCATGAATTCTGAGACCTCAAATTTCAAGAGATGGTAAGGAAATAGTTAAGCCTTCAGAAGTCTGAATCTAGCTGTCCTGCACTAGAGTCCCTCCATTGACTCCCCACCCTACCCGTACAGCTCTCTCTGGTTCCTTCCCTCTCTTCAACATGTGCTCCACAAATCAGGCTTTTTCACTACTCCATTTATGTTGTCTTCTCTGGCATGGGTCTTTTATCACTCCCTGATATCATCCGGGGACTTCTCTCTAGCTCAGAGCATCATAATCTTCCTGATCTGCTCCTAGGCATTGCAGCTACACATTTTTTCCATATGGAAAGATTTTGGAAACACCACAACTTAGCTCATAGTATGCACCAGTGGTCCTGAAGTCATGGAACTCTTTCATGCCACTTTTGTTGCGGAACCCCTCCCCTTATTCTAAAGACTGATTTGGAGCCAGGCATCCTGGCCAAACAGTGGTGGCATACCACCTCCCAGCCCACTCTACCATTAGCCCCAAACATTTTGCAGAACCCCTTATACCTATCACAGAACCCCAGGGCTCCACAGAACACAGTTTGAAAACCACTAGTATTTGTTTTTTGGGAAGCATGGGTGAAATCCTGACTGTTATATAACCAGTGGGAGTTTTGCCATTAGCTTTAATAGAGCCAAGTTTTCGTATCTTGCATTTATACCTGTCTTCAAAGCATCTGTCCCACTCTTGGTGCTGTACTCATACTATAAATGAGAGTAACAGATGTTATAATTTTTTAACATATTTGAGTCAAGAGTTCAAGTTGTGTTTCATAACTGGCTAGTGGATATGAGAACACAAAGTGAATATTGTTATGCCTGCAAGGTCTCATGTAGTAAAACAGCATTGACTTTTAAAGGTTTGCAAGACTCAAAAATATCTAGACTTTATCAGAATATAAACATTTTCAGGGCCACAGGGCATCAATGTTCTCCTTTTGGTCTTGAGTGACTGTTCAGATGCTAACCTTTGAAACTGAGTATGAAATAGAAAAAGCGGTGGAAGGAAGAGTTTGGGCAAATCCTGTAAACTTTAGTGCAGTAGTGTATTATGAGGACTGTCAGTGGCGGGGATTTGTTATAGATGTATTGCATCCCTGTACACCTTGAAGATTAGGCTGCCTGGAATATTTGAACAACTTTGATATGTTCATTGTAGAGCAACTAGGGCCAGATCCAGAAAAGGACTTAAGCACATACAGTCTTTCTGTTCCTGTTGAACCAAAATTTACACCCTCAGAGGTCATGCTCAGGTGCCACCTAATCCTGGTAGCCACAAATGTTGGCACACAGCCAAGTTCTTTTCTACCAGTTTTAGGCTTCACTAACCATCTAATTGTCTGCTCCTGGGCATGCCCAGAACCACTTTTCCTGGACAGTGCTGTGCAACTAAGGACCTAGCTCCCAATTTAGCTCAGTTATGATCCACAAATTTGATATTTCTTTGCCTTTGCTGTTTGCAAGGCTCTATCCAGTAGCATTTATAGAACATCTCTAATTCATAGGACTCTGCACCAAACAGGGCTGGAGGAGGAGGAAGAGCACCCACTCTCTTTGGTTGTAGTCAATAACTTACTTATCTAAGATATGGGAGGCCAAAGTGTAATTTTTTCTTTTGTTTGAGAGGATTTTTACCTGCATCTCCATCTTCCCTTGCTTGTGAATCGTCAATCCCCAGGATGTTCTGGGACAGGGATTTTCAAACTTTCTTTCTGAAACTATTCTACTTTTCATGTGAATGAGCATAACACCCTAGCCTGGTGGTTAGAGCATTCACCTGGGAAGAGGAGAGGGCTAGACTCTTCTTCACGCTCCAGTGAACACTGGAAATAAATTAATGGCTAACTACTTCCCTGCAGCCCAGAGGGAGGTGCCAGATTCATGGATGGAGATGGATAAAGTTAGCAGGGTTTCCTATGGCCTAGCTTAAGTGCCCCCTACTTGGTTTACTGTATACCTGTCTCAGATGTATGACTCTTCACATACATTGTACAGGGAACCAACCTAATTTGGATTCCAATAGGCAGCAGAGTGCCTAAATGTTAGTTTCAGCAATTCTCAGTGTTGCAAGGCAGAAGTTGTTTTGAAGAGCAGTCTCTGCTGAAATGCAGTGCTTTGACAAATTCATAACAGTTCACTCTAACACAGTGGTTCTTAACCTTTTTAGACTCAATATCCCCATTGTTAGACTCAGAGCACCAATAGGAAAATGCCAGCTCTTTGTTTTCACTTCCTTTTTTTAACTATGGAAAAATAATTCAACAAATCTTCTGTTGCAAAGAACTTAGACTACAGCAGATCAAAATGTTTATTTTTAACACTATGCTGCACCTATGCACATGCCCGATGCCCGCTCCAATGCGTTCTAATTAGAACGCATTGGAGTAGACTCTATTAGCAGAGTCTGTTGGAGTGTTCTAATTAGAATGCTTCAGGAGCCTTGGCGTCGTGTGTATTCAGCATCCCCGTGTTTCAAAATGATGGCAGGGGTGCTTTAACTGCCATTAACTTTAAAGCAGCGGGGTGAGGAGGCACTGAATACATGGGGGAGGTGAAAGCCAGGGAGACTTTCATAGATTTCATAGACATTAGGGCTGGAAGGGACCTCGGAAGATCATCGAGTCCAGCCCCCTGCCCAAAGGACAGGAAGTCAGCTGGGGTCACAGGATCCCAGCAAGATAAGCATCCAGTTTGCTCTTGAAGGTTTTCAATGTAGGTGCTTGAACCACCTTCGGTGGCAGGCTGTTCCAGACCTTTGGGGCTCGGACAGTAAAGAAATTCTTCCTTATGTCCAGCCTGAAATGGTCTTGTAGTAGTTTATGACCATTCGACCTAGGAGACTTAAGCCTGGCTGTGGGGAGGGGGTGTGTTTTTTGGAGGCTTAATCCCTTGGTGGTGGAGCAGCCCCTCTGTGCCTCCCAGCCTGGCTGCCCACTGGGCAAGAAATGGGGAGGAAAGAGCCGGGCAGCAAGAATTTCAGGCACCAGGTCAACCCCATTCATTCTTAAGGGAAGTTTTCAGATACCTCATCAACCCATTATTTCCCATGGATGGTTTTTTGGACACCAGGTCAACCCATTCATTCCAATGGAGATTTTTCTGACAAGAGGTCAACCCCATTCATTCCTATGGCTGATTTTTTGGACACCAGTTTAAAGCGCCCCCCACTGCCATTTTGGAGCACAGGATGCTGAATACACAAGACGCTGTGAGTGTTTTAATTTGAGTGGCTCCTGAGAACTGCACTGACTAAAATGCCCCCACCCCATCCTCCTCTGAAGTCATGTATAAAATCGCCTGTGGATTCCTACTTGAAATTTCTGGGTTTATCTTGTGAATTATGTTTGCACACCTAACAGTGCTAGCATTGTGACTAAGTAAAGACATTTGGGGAGGCTTGCGGGGGGCGTTACATTTAGAAAGCAGATTTTTAAACCTAGTGCTCTGAGAATTGACACATCACTCAGTTGATGAGTAGCAGGAAGACTTGTTTTAATAACTTCCAATAAGCTACAAAACTAAATAACAGAAAAAGATACTTTCCCAATATAAAATGAGCTATTTAGTCCTTAGTATTATCTTAGCTGCAAAAAAGATCTTTACCCAATGCAGGCAGGAAGTAGTTCTTGTACCACCTCAAAGCGTGGGTCCATCACTTGTTGGCTGGGTGGCAGTATGGCTTGGTCTGGACTGCACACACCTTGCTGGCAAATTTGCTTAGTTTTTATACTGTTTAATTGTATAGCTTCAAAGCATTTTTCCTTGATGGTTGGCCAATTAGAGTCCAAACGAACATGGAGGAAAAGGTTGATCATCATAACACAACTGTTAAATGCCTGGCTCCTGTTCTGGATTTGTCTAGGTGTGAAGACTCTGTTTTTTCTGCAGCCCCTGCAATTATAGGTCAGTTTAAAGGTGATGGGTCTGAGTAGTCCAACAGGATCCTTAGAGGGGGCACCAAACCTGTTTTGGGGTATTTGTACATCAGTCGGGCAAATCTGCAGTAGCTTGTATGGATGATGGTCTGTTTCCCAAACTCCAGACATTTGTAACACCTTATACATTAAATGTTTGTTTGGAGAAATGTAAGCAGGGTGTGTTTGTCATGTACAGGGCATCTTTCCTATATTCAGTGCACCTTTTACAGGGTTCTCTTGAGATGAATATTTATTTTGTTGTTTTCTTTAGCTGCTAGGTCAATTAAAATGTATAGGTGGCTTCCTTGCCTTCACTGGCTCAGCCTTTTCTTGCTTTCTTAGGTATACACACATGTGATGAGTGGGTCAGGTCTCTGCCAACAATTTTAACCACTTCTATTATTTTATGGCATGGGTCTGGTTTTGGGTACTACAAGCACTCCAGTGTCTTGATGCCTAATGGGTTGCAAGCCATTAGTGGAGTTTGATTTTCTTGTGGCAGTCTTGTTACCACAATCCAGTCTTGCCCCAGCCATTGTTTTGTACACTGTCCAAGCTTTCATGGTTTTCACATGCAGCAGGAGGAGGTTAAATCTATTCAAAATGGGTGCCTGATATCAGGGAAGTCAGGATGGGGAGGCTAGCAGGAGGGTTTGGGGGCAAGTAGGCCAGGGAGGATCAGAGGTCCACTGGGAGATAGTGGGGCAGGTGTGACCCATGGGTCGGTGGGGCAGGAAGCAGGTGGGACCCATGGGAGCAATCAGGGGATGGGGGGACAAGTGCAATCTGTGGGGTGTTGCTGGGGTCTATGAAAGTCTGGCAGGATCAGAGGGACTCATAGGGCCTTGGGGGGGCGGGGCTTTGGAGGACCAGGTGCTATTTTTAGCCTCCTTACCCCCTGTCCCATGAACCTACACCCCTATCCCTCCTGCTCCTCTCCCACTGGGACTTACTTGTTTGACTCTGACAGTGGTGACACCCAGAGTGGATTGTGGGATAGGGGTTGGGGGGTCTGGCTGATTTCAATGGAGGGGGCATGGGCTGGGGGGCAAAAAATAGCCTGGTTCAGGGTGGGGGATTGTGAAAAGTGCAGCCCCAGGGCTGCACTGGGAAAGTGTACAGAAGTTCCATCCATGCACCGGTTTGACCTAAATCAAGTAAGTTTGTTACTACAGAGATCCAGATTTATCTTACATCAGGTTCCACAGTTTTTAGACCAATTTGTATGCATGGAACTTCTGTATAGTTAGAGGTTTTGATTGATTTCTGATCACTGAGACCAGGTTTGTAAATGTAAGGTTGGCACCAGGACAAGATAAGTTTAACTCGGGTGGCCATTTTGAACCTGATTAACCCCCCCAAATGTCTGTACTTAGCCTGTGTGGCACTCTTGGAAGGATTCCAAAGCACCCCAGGGTTCCACAGGACTCTGGTTGAGAATCACTGCTCTAACATATTAGAAAGTATGATGTTTTGGTACTAATATTTCCTGTGCTTCAGGTAGTGTCGGAGTGATGTAGTTGTGATGGTCCAAGAATAACAAGAGGCAAAGGTTTTTGTGGGTGATGCTTTTTATTGGACCAACTGCACAGTTGAGGTAAAGTTAAACAAGCTTTGAATATCAGTCATTCTGCATCAGGTTATCTGATGGTCCAATTAAAATACCATATGCAGAAATCCTTGCCACAGTGCTTCAGGGTCATTTTCAGAATCGGTAGCTGTGACGAACGTACAGTATAGCAGATACACCTTTGTGCTCATCTTTCCCTTACCAGTAAAATGTATCATACTAAGAAACAAAATTTAATTGGTAATATCAACATGTCATGAAAAAAATGAAAGAAGAGGTCCATATGGAGTCAGATTAAATCAGTTGTTGAAAAGATACAGGTTTCCCTCACTTCATGCTATATGTGCTTTCTGGAAAAGGGTGCATAATTTGAATTTGCATAAAGGGAACCCACTTTACAATATAACAAATAGGGATACATTCCAAGACCTTGACTGTACTGACCCTTAGGCCCATTTCTATCACTTTTACAAGACAGTTTTGGTACTCACCAACAGCAGGCAGTACACACAAGCACAGGGTGGTAGAGAATGTTACCACAATGGGGATGGCAACTACAGAAACACGTCGCAGAAAATGAGCAAGGAGCACAGATCCACACAGGAGACTATATTTTGGTGTGTCACTTCCACAATGCACTGTACAGAGTAGCTGACTGTGGGCTTCCACCACACTGAGTGCATAAGAGTGAATTCACCTTGCATATAACACATTTTTGGTATAAAAAGGGTCATCACATAAGAGTGAATTTGCACATACAGAGCCCGCATAAACCAAGGGGAACCTGTATGTATAAATTGTTGAGTTGCTCAGAGCAAACAAGTGCACCCCAAGAACTAGGGAACAAGGAGGGGCTTTGATTGAACTGTGTTAAAATTAGCCTAAATTATGGGGAGTTCAATCTGGGGTGTTGATCTGTCATCTGTTACCAGTTTTTTCAGTTTATTATAGAAGTATGAAATAATTCATATTCTGTTCCATGATGTTTATAGTCCAGTGGTGCTCAGCTCGCAGCCTGCAGACTGGATCCAGCTCCCAAAGTGATTGGATCTAGCCTGCGGCACTGGGAATCAGCAGCAAGCAGCTCATCCTGATACATCCTCTTTTCTGCCCTGTACCATGCCACTGATCCCCTTCACAGCCCTCTCTGCACTTTCCTTTCTCCCTTTCTCCCTCTATTTCCTCTGACACTGGCAGCCACCTCCCTTCCCCATCTCTCCTTCCCCTCCTCCCCAGTGGATTTTTTAAATGTACCCCTTCTCAAGCAAAAGGCTCCTTGAGTTTCAGTGGGAGTTCTGCCTGAGCAACGCACAAATGTGGACTTCAGGAATCAGCCCTTTGAAAGTATAATGCAGAACTTTTTCCCCCAAATCAGATGCTTTTGCCACAGAACCTTCTGACATGCATCCAAGGTGATAAAGAAATGAACATTTTTCTTCTGTCCCTCTAGCTTTATCCGTCTTGCTGACTACCTAATAGTGAATACAATGCATGTCCTGGCAGTAAAGTCAGTTATTTCCCTTTTGAACTACCTCACTGAAAAATTAAAAAGAACACCTGCTGCACATGTCATACAGAAATGGAACACAGAGTTAAAAAATGAAGTCTCTGAGAAGAAGGTAATTTCATTAAAAAAAAAAAAAAGAAAATGCTTATATTGATTCAGACTGTGATGACTAAAATGGCTTGTTTTTTTGTAAAAGTGTTAAATACCCACCAGATCCCACCAGCTGTAACCTTAGCCTGAAATCACAAGTTTGTTTGTTGATATATTGATTTTAAATTGAGGCTGAAAATTATTTATGTTAGTAAGTGAATATTTGACAATTTACTATTGTCATAGAAAGCACTTAGCCTTGTCTTGTCCTGCAAATGTTACTACTGTGATGCAGTGCACTGTTGTCTGTAATCTGTCTTCTATAGTATTTCCAGCAATGTAAAGAAACAAAAATGCTTAGCTCTTGTTTATGTTTCACAGCCCAATTAATGAACATTTGTAGTTCTGCTTTCAGAAGAACCTAGTCTTGAGGCTTTACTCCTGAAGGATTCTGTCTTTTAGAGGCCAATATAACTTTTGCCATTGACTTTAGTGGGATTGAGGAATCAGGCCTTTTACCCTAAACTTAACATTAGAATCTAGGTGGTGGCACTGAAGTAATGAAAAAGGCTTGGACAAGAATAGTCCGTTTTCTGAAGAGAGTGTTTATTGAGTACAGCAATTAACAATTTTAAGCACAAGACAAAGAAACAACAGAAAATTTTGCCTATGTTAAAACACAACAGAAACTGCATAAGCCTTACATTAGGGGTGGGCAAAATATGGTCTCAGGCTGGATTCAGCTTGCCAAATGATTTAACCTGGCTCGCAGCTGCTCTTCTGAAGGAGAATTGTATCTGGCCCATGGTTGCCTTGGCTTTCAGTGCTGTTTGCCCTTCTCCCTCCCCCAAGCCAGCCACTTGCAGCAGCAGCCACTCCCTTCCCTGGCCAGTCCACCCTGTCCCACCTGCCAACCCCCAATGTAAGCTCGAAGCCATGGGGTGCTGAGATCCTGGTCAGCCTTCTGCCCAGTGAGGCTGTCTCCTTGCCTCTCCAGCCCTGTATCTGGTGAGTTGAAGCTCAGGTAATGTTCTGTACACTGGTCGGGGAGGGGGTGCAGGCAGAAAAGAGCCAGGAGTCGCAAGTTATCTGGGCTCTGCTGGTCTAGGACCTGGCAGGGGAACAGGCGTCAGTGTTGTACTCTCTTCCCATGCACTGCTTTAGGCTGAACCATGTGAGTGTAGCTGAAGTGTCTGCATGGCTCCTGCCCAACCCAGAGTCCCCAACATGTGGCTGGGTCGGACAGGAGCCATGCCAGCCGCACCCACTTGACCCAAAGCAGTGCTTGGGAACATGGCATGGCACCACTATCTTACATAATTTTGAAGACAGAATATCTCCCTGCCGTTGGCCAAGCACTCAAGAGTCTCCGGGATCCACAGTTCTTCTTTGTAGGTGGGGCGGAGTCCACAGTCCTCATTTTTGCTTGCTCTCTTATGCATGATCTGCTCCCCTTCTTCCCCTTGCTCACCTTGACAATGGCATGGTCTTTTGCCCCTCTCAGGATGTTTGTCTGTCTATCATGTCCTTGGTTTTCCCAAATTTCATCATGTTTATGGTGTGGTGAAACTGTTCCAGAGTGCCTACTGCGCACTTTGAAATCAAATCTGTTGTAGCCCCCTGCTTCCTTTGGTTACACAGGTTATCTACTGCCCACTTAAGAAATCTGGTCCTTCTGCTTCCTTAGGTTACATAGGTTATTTTTCCAACAACTTTTCCCATTGGCTACAGAATTAGTTAAAATGCCCAAAACTGTTGTGTCTGTGCCATGCATTTGCCAATAAGGCCCTTCCACTTTGTTTGTTTGTTTTGTTCTTTTTAACTAGGCTTTTCCACTCTTCTTTTGTTACATATCTGAAAAGTGTGAGGCCACAGGCAGAAAGCTATGTATAACTTTCACCCAGGTTCGAATGACACTTTGACTCTTGAGTGGTCTGCAAAAAAAATTAAACTTGTTCGTTGATTAAGAAGTCCACCTAAGTGAAGGAGCAATTTGATCAGGGCCCCCACCTCTCCCCCCAGGTTATGATTCTCAAATCTTACAGGGGGGCACTCATCTCTCATGGGAGGGTTCAGCCCCTCCCCCCCAGGCTCCCTCTTAATTCGCACCCTGCTTTCACCTACAGTGTGTATGTATTTCTTTATTGCTTGCTTTGGGTAATTTTTTTCACACTATTTCAGGCTGCTCCTGGGATCGGAGGGCAGGATGAAGAAGAAGCATATCTTCCCATGTTTCTCACAGAGTTAATTCTGGAGATCAGTGCATTGTTGTTTGCACCATCTTTGGATGACTTCCAGGTTCGTGTAGAAATGCATCAGTTTCTCTGGTAGTTTCATTGTACAAAGAAATGTGAGTGTTACAGGTCAGATTTGCTGATACCCTATACCGACTTTGGGGCAGAATGGTTTCTGACTATAACGGTAGTGTAAAAGAGCCCTTGCAAACTAGTGAATCCTGTTTTTGGGATCCCTAAAAAAGTGAGCTGGCTTTATGCACTGAATCTCAAGAATGCCTGTGTGCAGAAGGGGTTAATCCCACTTGACTACTGCATTTCTCCCTTATCTGTACTCTGTCTGGATGATCCCTCCCTCTTCAGGGTATAGGACACTTCCCAATTCACTGGTCAGAGTTTACCAGCAGCCTTAGCTCTCTGACTGCCTTTTATTTGGGTGTCCTACATACTCCATCTCCACTAGAAGATTGAGAAGAGAATGCCATGTTGTAATGAAAAGATGGTCTAATAAAAGATTTCAGATTCACCCAGAGAACCTTGTCTGCCTATGTTGTAATGAAGAAATTTGCGTAGCAGAGTTAATCTCCAAATGCAGCAGGCCCTGAATGTGTATATGTTCATACAAAGACTGATTTGTATTCACAGTAAGGACTCTATGCTGGACTGTAAAAATGGACTTTAGAGTGTAAATTCATTTTTAATAACTCCTTTCCCTA
>NW_005841935.1:3253118-3263240 GCF_000455745.1 Alligator sinensis
CAGAAATATAAATGGTCATTTGTGCAAGTAAAAATCAGCCCACAATTTTTAGTAAAAACATAGAGGAATGCTGTCCAGAGTAAAAAAAAAAAAAAAAAAAAATCACTAAAATCCTGAGTCTGAAGTTAAGAGAAGGAAAATAAACAATCCCTTTGGTGTACAGTCAGCTGAGCCAGGCTAAGGTAAGATGCAGTGAGGTCCTTATCTGCAATAGGCTTATTTTTATAAAATGTCCCACTTAAATGTAACCATGTCAAACAGCAAATTTCTTCCATATTGAAAGGGAAACAGAAGAAACTCAACTTTTGACAAAGGCCATGTCCCCAATACATTGGCACACTTTGGACCCTGGGCAGCAGTGACACGTGGAGTAGTATTGGTTGCCATGGTGCCAGTGGTGGTGGTGTGGTCATCTGCTGCCACAAACCAGCTATTTTTGCACCTCTTCCCTCTCAAAGGCCATACCCAGGCCTGTTCCCCAGTCACAGTTACCTCAGTTATAGAGAAAAAAGGATCAACGCCTTTTTTGCTTTGGAGAATCAAACTGGGTACATAGAAATTCTCTCCTGTCACCTCCAGTGATGCCACAGCAACTTTCTGTATCAAGGGCAAGAAGCTGTGCTGTTCAAGAAAAGCATCTCTACATTTCAGTAGTGTGAGCGGGGCTCTTCCTATTTGCTTCCCATGGGGCTCCATCCCAGATTCATCTTTTCTGGAAAGTGACGTGCTTAGCATGTTGCCTTGCTATGTCTCTCGTTTCTGCTGGTCTGGAAGTGAATGCAATATATCTAGGTTTGAACAGGTGTTGCATCTCTTTGCTGCACCCCTAAAATTACATTCACATCCTAACTTATTTTACATTTCAGGAAGGTTCCAAGAGCATTTATGGGATGTTGTTTTCTATTGTCTAGCAGGATGGTATTGCAGATATTGTACATCAGTTCCAGGAAACTCTGTTGTCTGTCGCTAATCTTGTACCCGATCGATACTTTGATGCCTTTACTCAGCCTGTCATTAATAACATTATTGAAGAAAAGACGTGTGGTGAAGGGCCGAGCTTATCAACCATGTTTAAAGATGATAGGCATTTGCAGACTATCATCCAGCAAATAAAGGTACCAAACACTTTCCTTTTTTATATGATTTTTTTCTCCTTTCTTTGATTAAAATTAATTAATTAATGATGGTTGTGAGACTGTTTGAAGTTATTGGGCCAGATCGCTAAAAAACAGGTTAAGGATCTCTGCTTTTGTAAAATACCATCATATTAGCCTTAAGACTAAACTTCAAAAAGCAGCAACCAGGAGGAAGACCCATTTGCTTTTGCATTCATTTTTTTTTGAGGATTGGAACAGGATTACATTTGGGTCCCCATGGGTGGTCTTTTAAACGGTCATAAAGGTACTTAAAATTTACTCATTTAAGTTTGTTAACCCATCCTAAGTACCTTCTAAACTTGTTAAAGTTATACCACTCCAGGTGATGGTTATCTTTGATCTTTTTTACCAAAGTCATTCCAGGGTATTGTTAGGGCCTTGTCAGAACTTAAACGGTAAGCCAAACAAATGTGAATCAATTTATTCATCAGTTTAGTGTTACTCAGTTTAGTGTTGTTTAGCACCTGCTCTGACTGCTTCTCACCTACACAGCTGTGACTTGCCACTAGAGGCTTGGTAAGCAGTGGCAGGGCTAGTTGCTAAGGGAAGGACAGACTCGCTGTTCCCACCGGACAGAGCAAGTGCTGCAACCCTGTAGTACCTGCAAGCCACAGTGCCTCCTGCCAGCTCTCATGTGAGCTCTGCTCCCGTTAGGAGCAGAGTGAGCTAGTCCGAGTTGGGAGGCACTGCCTCCCCACAACCGCTCATACTGGCTGCTCTGGGGGGGACACCACCTCCCTGCTGTTGCTCGCACCGACTCCGTTTCTGCTGGGAGAAGAGTGAACCAGTCTGAGAGGGGCAGGGCACTGCCTCCCCACCAGTGTTTGTAGTGGGGAGGCAGTGCCTCACCCTGCGTGGACTGGCTGGCTCTGCTCCTGGTGGTGGGTGGCACCACGGCTGCCAGGCGCTGCAGAGCTGTGGTGTTCACTCTGCCGGATGTCCCTGGTGGGTGAGGTCCTGTGCCTGGCCTTGTTGTGCCTTGGCATCATCCCTCGCCACTGCCTTCTGGGAGGCTGGAAGACTTCAATTTGAGTGGAAAAACTGTGGAGAGTGGCCACAAGTTAATGGAACAGGAGCAAAATAAGGTGATCCTGCCCTGGAGTGGTGTAAGATTAATCCAAATATTAAGTGCTTTAAACCACTTAAAAGGTGTTAACGTGCAGCCAGTCCAGTGGTTAAGAGCTCCAGAAGCTGCCTAACATTGCCATATAACAAGGTTCTTAGTCTGCTCCAGTAAGATAAAATGTTCTATTTTCAGTCCTCCAGCTTTCCAAGATGCACCTTTCCCAGTCCTTCCTGCTTTGCTCGGTGGGCAAACTTGCAACCCTCCTGAACTCTTCCGCCCAAGGGGATAGTGGTAGTCCCAAGCCAACACTCCTTCACAAAGGGTGTGACCCTATCACACCCTGACCACTCTGAGCACTCAGGTACAACTCACCAGTTTGCTGTGTGCTGTAGCACCCCCGTGCAAACAGCAACAGCAATCCTACTATCTACTAGGGCTGTGCAAAGCTTCAGTCCCTGATTCGATTCAGCAGAGGTTTGACCTGATTTGTTGGCTGAATCTCTGAATCTGAATTGAATCAGAGGACCCTTTAATCTCTCTGAATCGAATTGGAACCCTCCAAATCAATTTGGAGAGATCAGAAAAATTTGGAGATTCAGACATAGACACAGCTTGAAATGTTTTTTCTTCATACTTCTAGGTACTAGGGGTTCATGAGTGCTGCAATGCTGGGGTGAATGGAGTGTCCCACAGAAGCACGGGGGTCTCCCCAGCGCGCTTGGCAACAGACCTGGAAGTGGACCAGAAGCACTTCCGGGTCTGCTGGGAAGCATGCTGGGCCCACACCCCACATCTCCCCCAGATCAGTGACTGGTGCGTCCTGGATCTGAGGGGGGCACCTGTGGTCCCCCTGCAGCTGATTGCTGCACCGGGGAGGTGGGGGGGCCCCCCACAGCACACTCCCTGGAAGACCTGGAAGTGAACTGGAAGTAGTTCCAGTCCACTTCCGGGTTTGCTGCCAAGCATGGGGAGGGTGTGTTGTCTGTCCGTCCCTCACCTGCACTCCATGTGCCCTAGCATTGCAGCAATCACGAGCTGCGCCTGCTACCTCAAGGTATGTAAAAAAAACTTTTAAAGCTGTGTCTATGTCTGAATCGCTGATTCTCAGTGGCTGAATTGACTCAGGGACAGTGATCTGAATCAACAAATTGAATCACTGTCCCTGATTCGGGCCAATTCCTAATCGAATAGGGCCCACTTTGCACACACCTACTATCTACCTCTGTGAAGAGAATGGGTCTCGGCAGTGCCCCATGTGGTATGTATACAGTAAGCCTGCTGGATATTGGCTTTGCCCCAGTATGAATACGAGCCCAACCACGGCCCCACCCCCTGTCCCAGTTCAGTGAAACGCATGCAAGATTTTGGTCCTTTATTTATTTATTTATTTATTTATTTTCCCCCCCACCCCTTTCTCTTTACTTCTGCCCACTGCCCTTCACTTCAAATGTCCCCTGCTGACTATGGCAGGGAATCCAGAGACCCCATGGTGGTTTCTCCACCTCTGAGCTAATGCCACCCTCCCCAACCCCTCTACCCCAGGGGAGTCCTGGCTCCTGTCCACTCTCCTGCTCACCAGTCACAGTTGTGCTAGTCTGAGATGTCATTAAGGCTTAACTTGTGACTGCTCTGTAGCTGTACTCACTTTGTAACAGCATAACATTCCACAGATTTAAAATATTTTAAAGGTAACCTGTAACAGCAGCATAATTACATTTAGGTGCCTAATAGGTGGAATAAGGTCTGTCTCACTGCCTCTAGGTTTGGTTAAGCTTAGAAAATAGTAGACACTGCACACCTATCTACTGAGACCAGCAAATGTCTTCATTCATATTATTAACCCAATGTTAAATGGCAGTGAGCTTGATTCACTATTCATCAAAGCTATATTTGAACTGCTTAGTGAAAGTTTAAAATCACTCTCTACCCTATTACCAGTCTAATGAACTGCATACCATTCCTCCATAGATTCTTTTTTGTACAAAAAAATTAAATTCAGCATATAACATTCATTTTTCTATTAAATTCAATCAAAACAGATTGTGCATATTTTACATAATTGTGTTATATCTTTCCTAAAACTTAGGAAACTGTTCATTCAGCATTTGAGGCAGCCAACTTATATGCAGATACTTTTGAAAGGTTTCGATTATTTTTCAAAGAAAATGAAAGTCTTGACTTGGAAGCGCTGAAACAGCAAGAACATGGTAAATTCTTTTTATTAATAATAATTAATTAACAGTATTCTGCAGATAGTAGTGTTTTATTATGTTTGCTATTTCAAAAGATATTTGCAGTGTGTATTCTTGATTTTGTTATAAATTTTCCCTTTAAACCAGTTACCAGCATTTTGATAGATTACAGGCAGTCCTCAGATTTATGACATAATTGGTTCCTGAAAGCCATGTCTTAAATTGAAACATCGTAACTTGGAACCAATTTTCCCATAGGAACAGTGTTATAAATGGGTGATTGGTTCCTTTATGAAGCTCGATACAGCTGCATCCAGCTGGTAAGTCTGTTGTGTTCCCTCTGACCTTTCAGTCACTTCCATATCTCTGGATACCCCACTATTCCAGTGCTCATACCCCTATCAATTTTGCTCCTGCTAAATCGCCTGAGGCATGCAGCTGTATTCACACAAGTCTGCATCATCTACCACTTTCAGGGATGCGTTTCCCATGCCTCAGCCTTCCTTCACCAAGGCAGTTCAACTGGTGGCAGCTCAGTGGTCCATTTCAGCCAGTTCCTCAAATACAGTCTCAGATTCTGGAAAGACAGGCAGAGGCAAAGAAAATCAATAGTGAGGTGATGAATATCTGGTCCCTGCTGCAGTCTCCCTGTCCTTCTCTGTCCCTCCCTTGAACATGCCACTACAAGTGGCACCAGAGAAATCTCACAAGTCCCCCAGTATCTTGCTACCCTTCTATGCCCAGCAGGCTCAACATACTAATAAACTGTTGGATTGTTGGAGCCTATAAGAGGCCTATAACATATACAAGCTCAATATAGTGAGACTTGGATCACTTGTATTCAGGTGGTTCACACCAGGCAGAATCCCAGTAGATATTATGAACAGAAAGAATACAGTCTTACATGTATAGATATTTGGTACTTTTAGTATTTACTGTAAGTAATGCCATTGATGTAAGCCAAATACAAACATCGGTCAGAAGTCTAGTTTTCTGACAATTCATTACAAACCTGCCATCTCAGACCCCAATATCTGATACAATTTACTTCCTGAATCAGTTTCTTTTCTAAGTGTTAATATAACATTATGTCACACCAGATCATGGTTGGCCAGGTCTGGGAGTCACACAGGGTGCAGGGGAGCAAGCAGGGTCAGAAGGAGCATGCAGAATTCAAGTGCTGGGAAGTAGGGGTGCACTGATAGAGATTTTTGGGGCTGATACTGATAGCCAATAATGAAGGGGGCATATTGGCTGATACTGATCCAATTTCCGATACAGCTGCCTCTAGCTGGTAAGTCCGGTGTGGTGGAAGGGAAGGGAATGGGCATGTGGGGGTGGCAGATCAACGCCCCCCACAGTGAGGGAGGGGGCAGGGGCAAGCACTGCCCAAGTAGGGCGGCAGGGAGGGGCTGGAGCCACGGCTCATGGGGGGAAGGCAGCTACCACTGCTGCTTGCACCCCGGGAGGGCACGGAGGGTGGTATGAACCCCCCTGATCTGCACGGGGCAGGGTGGGTTGCAGCTCGGGATGTGCAGAGCTCTTCTCGGTGGGGACTGGGCTTGGAGCGGGTGCTGGCAACAAGGCTAGGAGGATGCTGCATCCACCCCAAATTTGATCGGCACTCCACTCCCAATGCCGCCGCTGCCAGTCACCTGGTACAGCTGTGGCTTAATACTTCGCCTCCACCTACACTCTGGGAAGAGCCGCGGCTGCACCAGGCAGCTGGTAGCAGCGGCGCTGGGAGTGGAGCGGTGGCAAAATTTGAGGTGGATGCAGTATCCTCCCAGCACCACTGGTGCCCGCTCGGAGTCCCTGCCAAGAAAAGGCCTGCGCAGCCCTGGCTGCAGCCCGCCCCGCCCCGTCCCGTCCTGCGCAGATCCAGGGGGTACACGCCCCTCCCCCTCCCCGTGCCCTCCTGGGGTGCAAGCAGTGGCTGGAGCTGCCTCTTTTCCCTCCCCCCATGAGCCACGGCTCCAGCCCCCCTGCCCCGCCTGGATAGGGCTTGGCCCTGGCCCTGGCCCTGCCCCCTCCCTCACCTCAGGGGAGTGTTGATCTTCCCCCCACCATGCCCCTTCCCTCCCCGCACCCTTTCCACCACACCGGACTTACCAGCTGGAGGCAGCTCTCCACGCTTCTAGCTGTGCTCTTCACTGCCTGAGTGCTGCACTGCATCTGTGTGCAGCACAGGCATTTATTTTCCAATATCTGATACGGCCATTGGGCTGATATCTGATACAGACAGTTTTTTTTATATTGGTACCTATCTGATATCAGACCAATATATCGGTGCACCTCTACCAGTAAGCCAAGCCAGAGGGTTGGGCAGAGTGCAGAGTCAAAAGGCAAGCTGGGTGCTGGAGCCAGGAGATCAAGCCAAAAGTTGGAAAGGTTAGAAAGCCAAAGGGTTAGGCAGGGTGTGGAGTCCAAGGGCAAGGCAGATCAGTTAGCCAAGGGATCAGGCAGAGTACAAGGTATGAGAAACAGCAAAGCAGCCTGGCTACCCTGTTGAGCCTTATTGCCCAGACACTTTCTGTTCCTGCACAGGGATTTATAAGGAGAGAAGTAGGGTCAGCTAACCCTGATTGACTACTCGGGTGGCAAGGGAGTAGGCAGATGGCTAGGCCTTGATGGAGGCTTCAAGTTGCAGCAAGGGAGGTTTAGGTTGGATATTAGGAAAATCTCTCTCAATAGGATGGTGGTGAAGCATTGGAACAAGTTACCTAGAAATGTGGTGGAATCTCCATCCTTGGAGGTTTTTAAGGCCCGGCTTGACAAAGCCCTGGCTGGAATGATTTAGTTGGGGATGGTCCTGCTTTGAGCAGGGGGTTGAATTAGATGACCTCTTGAGGTCCCTTCCAACCCTAATTTTCTATGATGCTGGCCACCTATATCTAACCTGGCTGGTCAGCTGTGGAGGTGGCGGACTGGAGTGAATAGTCAGTCTAGGCAGGCCAATATCCTAGGTTTAAGAGTATGTCATTAGCACATTGGTAAGGTTTAAAATGTATAAAAGGTATCTACTTTTATGCTTTAAAGTGTAAACTAATCATTATCTATCTCACGAAATGTTGAACCTTCTGTAGAGTTAGATCATTCCGTATTTATCTTCTGTGGGGTTTCTTGTACCCTCCTTTTAAAGCATCTGGTACAAACAACTGTCACAGAAAGAACAGGGTAGCAGATAAGACCCTATTCTGGTATGGTATATCAGTTTCTAGGTTATGTTCCTAATGCTAATATACAACCAATTTAGAACCAACTGTTGGCTGATATAGTTCCCTTCAGAATTGGTCGGAGCTGTCTGAAAAATGTAGCTTTCTTTTACTCTATCTGCTTCACATTGCATGACTGACAGCTGACTAACTAGCAGCAATCCAGTCATTCAGGGGGAGAAAAGCAACTTCCAGACAGGCATTCACACAAAGAGAAATCTACACCATACTTGTCTACACTGGGGGACACTTTCTTATCAAATTAGTACAGAATTAACATAATATTTACATTTAGGAGAAGAGTATTTTTTTTTATTTTCCAAGTTTCTCCCCTGTTTGCAACAGATAGATAGATAGATATAATTTTAAGGGTAGTGAAACACTTGAACAAGCTCCTTTAGGATGTTATCAGTTTCACTGGAAATCTTGGATAAGTTAGTATGTATTAACCCTTCTTCAAAGGAGAGAGCTGGACTAGATGAACTCTTGAGGTCCTTTCTGTGCCTGTATTGCTATGGGTCTACAAATCTAACTGTATGGTTAATATTGCTTAGTGTCTGTACAAGAGGGCAGTTAAGGTTGCATACTTAAGGTAAATGTGCCTTATCTGTGCCTTTCCTTACCATAAGATACATGCATTTCATTTAAGTGTAACCCTCACTGAATTTCTTAGGATTGCAATGTTTGGGTTGTTTTGCTTTTTACATAATCACAATATCCCTACGTTATGTTTTATTATAAATTTTATTAAGTGATCCTTGTTCCAAAAAAGCCAAAAGCATACCAGGCTGTATTAAGTGATCTTTCCACTGATGAGGCCTCACCTGGAACACTGTGTCCAGTCTTGGGCACTATGGTTCAAAAAAAGTACAGAAAAATTGTCTAGTCACTTGTCTAGGATGGTTTAGATAGGATGATCCTGTCTTCAGCAGTGGATTGGACTAGATGACCACCTGCGGTTCCATCCAACCCTACTTTTCTATGAATCTGTGGTTCAATAATTCAGTGCTTTAAAAACCCTTGTAAAATCTGCATCTCAAATGGATACATCTACCTAAGATCCTAATGTTTCACGTTGCTCTGCACAGATGTGATACACAGATGGACAAAGCTTTCAGCATTTTGGTCAGATATATGTTCCCTAGGCACGAGCATTTCAGTACAATGTGGGCATTCTAAGCCAGTACTGCTGGTTCTAGTTGCATTTTATAGGTGTTTCTGCCATCAGGGCAGCAGTGCATGCCTTTGCTTCTAGTGGTTGATTCAGGCTGGTGAACTCAGACTGGTGGGGTGAGTGGAGTGGCACATAGGGTGGGGGTGTTGCAAGCTGGCTGGGAGCAGGGGGGAGCCTCCCCACTCCCAGTCAGAGTGCCCGGCCAGCTGCAAACCCCTCCCTCCCCCCTACCTGCTCCCATGTGATGCTCTACCCGCCTCACCAGCCTGAGTTCACCAGCCACACCTGGGTTGATTTCTTCCATATGCCTTAGCAAAGCCTCAGTATTTTGCCCTACCTTGTCATATGCCAAGGCAATGCCCATTCCCATTGCCTGTGTTTACTCATGGAGAGGAAGCGTCATGCCTTTAAAAAAAGTTAATCTAATTTAAATTTTTTAAAAGGCTCAGCTTTTGCTTTAGGCAAAGCTGCATGTTGTTTCTCATTTTATCCAAACTGAACTGTCTCTGTGTATCTCTTAATGTTGAATCTTAGATTGGAAATACTAATGCATAATGTGTATAGCTGCAGTATATTGTTTATTTGAGAAGCATAAGTTTGCATTTGTTTCTCTTTATATAACCAGAGTCCTAGATGTGTGTGTGTTTTCTCACAGTTTATGACTACATGATACAATTAGGAAAACACTTATAAAGCTATCTTCGAGCAAAGTATTGGTTATTATTCTTAGCTTCACAATCTAATTATAATTCACAGGTGTTGATTTCTTTGCTGAACAACTGGAGAAATATCACAGAGAACATAAAGATGCTTTGGCTATAAAGCAGCAGAGAAATTTAGGTTTGTTGCTCATAGATGCTAAAAAATTAAAAGAAAAACTAATTCCATCACCAGTGCGCTGTTTGGAGGTAATTCTGAAGATAATATGGAATACATTCTTGTGATTTCAGTTTCTCTGGTCAGTGACTGCCCAATACTTCAAGCAGAAGAGCTGCAGTGTCTTTTGCTTGAAGTCATACTGTTATTTATAGTCTAGCCCCCAAAATGTTATAGTATCTCTAGCAATTATCAGGGTTTCATTGTGCTTCTTAAATTGCTGTATACACTAACCTTGCAGCTGTTTGCTACCTCCTTAAGATACATGGGAAAATATCTCAGTGTGGCACTTGGCACAATATCCTACTGAATAAGGAAAGAGCACATGACAGCAGGACTCTCAGATCTAGCTGCCTGTTGTTCTTGGGTTTAGTTTAAGGTTCTCTGCTATAAAGCACCCAATGGCCTGGTATGTCATATTCTGAGGAACAGCCTCTTTCCC
>NW_005841935.1:3263271-3264320 GCF_000455745.1 Alligator sinensis
CACACGGCTACAGTTGAAGTCAACAAAGCTCTCAAGCTGGAACTCCCTTGGCTAAAAAGAAAGGAGCTTCTAGAAGAGGCAGTGTTCATGAGGGAGCACAAGTCTTACAATTCATGCCCCTTTGGTTTAAAATAGGCTGAGTCTTTTAAATGTCTGGTAATGACATACATACATAGGCAGATAGGTTCTATTTCAGCAAATTGTGACAGTTGGAGATATATTTATTTTTAGTGGAAATAAGAGTGTTAGGAGAGTTTGAGTTGCAATGTGCCATAGATTTCTTCGGGTGGGGGAGGCTTCAGAGGAATATACTTTTTTTTTTTGGTTTTGTAGCTATGTATAGTAGTTTAATAAATGGCAAAGATGCCTAAAATCCAAGAGCTTAAATACAACAATATACAAAAAAATCTATCTTAAGTCCCGATAAATATTTATTATCCAGATAAACTTATGGAGGCCATGTTAAAATTGCCTTGGGAAAGCATGACTTAGAATTGTTCACCTAAAATCCCAAAGTTAATATTGCAGCAATATATACTTTTTGTGTTCAGGCTTTATTTGTTTTTTACCATATATATCCTGGAACCCTAAGGGCATGTCCCCACCAGTACACACGTGCAGTTTGCCATGCTGCAGACTGCACACACCGTACAAGCAGGTGTTTGCTGCGCTGCTAATTTGTAGCGCGGTGGGTTGTTTTTTAAATTGGGACATCCCAGTGTCAAAAGAGACCTGCGCTAGAAAAAAATGGGGTGGAGCATATGGCAGCAGTGTATGTCACCTGAAACTGGAGCCTGGCCAGCCAGAGCCACACCCTGGCAGCCAGCCCTGGTTCTATGCGCCTGCATTGCTGCTGCTGGAGCCTCATGAGACCCTCAGAACTACAGGTAAGGCTACTTGGGCAGCCCAGGTACTGGCCTCAGCCTTCCCTACCTCACCTGGGGCAACTTGTCTCACCCCAGAGCATGCGTACAGGGGTGTTCCCAGGGACAACTAGTAGCAGCAGCACAAATATGTGCTGCTGCTAGCTGTCCCCGGGGAAAGCACAT
>NW_005841935.1:3264351-3276146 GCF_000455745.1 Alligator sinensis
TGATGAGGACGTGCCTTAAGTGTGCAGCCTTTGACCTTCCAGGAAGTGAAGCCTGGAAGATGTCCTTCCCCAGATTGTCTTCACCAATTCTTTAACTGTTTTGAAAAGTTGCTAGTCAAAGATTCAGACACCATTTATCTTAAGGCTGAACATACTGTCTTTGTCTTCCATCTGGCTGCTGCTGCTCCATGACTGCAGTTCTCTGTCATGCAAGTAGTCTCATTGAATTCTGTGGGATTACACATGCAAGGAAGGATTAAAGGATAGGGCACAAGATTAGGGGTGCACATTTAACCAAGATTTTCCACGTGACAAAGGCAGGTGTTCGCACAGCTTTTACCTCTACTTTTAGCAGCATCTTACACAATCTATTATTTTTCTTTCCTTTTTAGGTCATTAATGATATGCTTCCTGTTATTGGAAAGAAAAAGGTGGCTGCCATTATAGCTGAAGCACAAGATGCCAAATTTAAACTCGAGTTTCTCCCCTCCACAACTACAGAATATGTTAATAGCTTGATATTTCTTGATGAAATACAGGAAAGAGTAAGTTCAGGAAGTGGAAAAGAGGGTCACTGTCTGAGCCAGATGAGAGCATATTTTCTGCACATATTTTCTTGGAAAAGGTGGGACAAGAGAGACTATGTACATATGGGCTGGAATGGACATTTGAGCTGATCATCATTATTGGTTTCACAGGGCAGCTGATTGGTGAGAAGTGTTAGTGATAAAGCTCTTTCTGATTAAACAGAGCATCACAAGCATCACAAGTCCAGTAATCTACTGTCCTCCTGGTAGAAGCAGCTTGAGAAAAACCCTGCTTGGTTTGTTTTTACAAGATCTTGGTTACTGCCTGTCTCCCTGGAGTTGCTTTCTTTTTTGGGCAGGCTTCTGATGCATAAGCCTCGATGGAGCAGGAAGGTGCTCCTGAACTTTATTCCACGAGTCTCATTTTTCTTATCTTGGCAGCCTAGCTAGCAAAGCCTAGAGCTGTTTTTGTTGTGCACGTGCCAGGTAATAGTACTGCTTAAACAGAGGGCCTCTTCAGCCTTTCCCCTTGTTAGTCTGAGAACAACACCTGAGATCCTTGGACAACTAGTTCACCCTTCCAGGTTCTGCCTATTCTTTAAAATAGTGGCAGAGAACCAGAAAGGTAACCTAATAGAAGTCTAACATGGGACCCACATAGCAGGTACAGGTTAGTTGATTGACTTAGTGGCTGAGTTGCACCGATGGAGCCTGACTCCTGTCATGGGAGGTAGGAGTTCACTTTCAAACAAACACCAGCATTTGTTTCTAATTCAGTAGTTTCACTGGTGGCCCAGATCGCAACACATTAACATTTCAAGAGGCTGCATTAGGAACTACCATGCTTCTCATAGAAAAGAGAGTCCAACTTCTCATCATCATGTGTGCATACTTATCCATTCTAGGACAAATACATATCCTTACATATACACCACCTTGAAGTTTGGGAGTTACATTTAGTGTTGGATCAACCAGTGGAACGGTCATTTATATTTTTGGTTACTGTATCAGTGATTTTTATTCTTAATTTAAAGCAGCTATTCTCATTCCTGTAACCTCCTCAGGAAGGATCAGTAATGATCCTGAAAATATGGCCCTACAAATAGGTGTTTCTGGGGGCATCTGAACATGCTATTAATACAGAGCAATAAACTATGGCACTTATTGTGCTGGAGTTTATTGTTTCTGGGTGGGCATCTTTGTATCTGCATTAGAAATTTATAGTAATCCTTTTGTAAAGACCTTTCTTACCTTGTTAAGGTAAGATAATACAGTTTGGACAGCTGTACAGCCCCACAGTATTTTTTTCTGGTTAAAACCAGAGTATTCTAGGAAGACTTACAGTGGTCTAAAGACTTTAAAAACAACCAACTCCCCGTGAGGCCAGGCAGTGTTGGAAAATGATGCAGGAAGGCTGATGCAGTGATAAAATGCTTTTTTAGTGAGGGCCCTCTATATGTGCAGGTAAAGGCACAACAGGGCTAATGCATGATCCACACATGCATGGCAGGAGTTGCAATTGTGTGTTTGTGAATCAGATCCCATCATGCTTATTGCTGTTACAGAGGGAGCTTGATCTCAGGCTTCCCTAGCATTGGCAGTAAGCAAGCTTCTGCAGCTGGGAGCCCCATCAGCTGACCTGGGCTCCTAGCAGTGGGGATGTCCCAAAGATCCCTATGGCAGAGAGACCACAGCTCATGTGGTGTCATGCACCCCCACAGTTGTGAGACCACAGCTGAAATGGTGTTCCAACCTCTGGGGCACCTCACGTATCCCCATGGCTGGGAGACAACAGTTGACCACAGCTGCATGAAGCATCCCATGACTGGGACACTGCATCAGCTGTGTTCTCCCAGCCGGAGGGCTACATGGGGTGCCCCTGAAGCTGAGAGTCCTGGGAGGAGGTTCCCAGTGATGGGAGCATATGCTCCTGCAGCTGGGAGTCGGCATCAGCTGGGAGCTAATTGGGGCTCCCAGACATGGGGGCACCTGGCCACATATTCAGTTAATGGCATGATACGAAGCAACTACAGAGTTATTACACAGCTATTACACAGTTATCTCATTCAGTTCTAATGTTGCTTTTGGTCTCTGAGTGCAGTGTTTTGCTTCAGAGTCATCATCTCTTTCTCCTTTCATGCTTTCTCTCCCTCCCTTTTTCTGAGTTTCTATTAATTGTTAAAGTTCTGTAGTCCATTCCAGTTGGTTGAATGAACAGTGGGCTAAAATGTTCTTCTTGGAGCAGGAAATTCATTAGTCTGAACTATTTCCTGCTTTCATGTATAGTTTATTAGTTCGTTTAGAGTCTTAAGCTTGCGAGTTATTTGCTGGGCTGACAGTATAGTTTACCAAGCTTGCATACAGGGAGCTGTGGTATCAGAAATCCTTGGCAGGAAGCTGCCTTTGAATGTTGAGAGGTGGTATAACCAGCTCAAAAATTATTTCCAGACTAACTGTGCTTTTTATTGTGAGCAGACAAATCTCTAGGTAAGGGCAAACTGTTTCTTTTTAGTTTTTGAATCTTGTCTTATTATTTCCTTTTGAATAATGTATATGTATTATAGAATCCCCAGGTGAGGAATACTGTATTTAAGGTTAATTTCAATTTTCTAACAATTGGAACATGACGTATTTTCTTGTATACGATATGAATGCACCTTCCTCCCCCCAGAAAAAGAATTGGAAATTAGAGTTTACATTTTATTGGAGACACATAGTAAGAACAGTTTCTACTGCATGCTGGGCAAAAGCAAAAGTAAAATCTGCATGGGACTCACTGGTAGCAGAACAATTGGCAGGCTCGGTTCTGTCCCTGGTACTACTCAATGGCCGTGTCTACATGACACACTGACTGTGCAGTAACTCATTACTGCTGCTCAGTAGTGTCGTATAGCATGAAGTTTGATGCAACGCTACTGGACAGTAGTAATAAGGTACTGCACAGTCAGCATCATCTAAAAGTTGTTCATCGATGCAAATGCACAGTAACTCTGGTTACTGTGCAGTCAGTGTCTCATGTAGATGCGGCCAGTTACTACAAGGAAAGATCTTACTTTTCCATTCTACCTTTAAAAAATAAGGGGTGTATTTTATTTTGGGGCATGTCGTATGCAAGAAAATATGGTAATATTCTCTTTAGTAAAGGAAGCTACAGTGAAGAAGATGCCATTCTAACCCAACCTGTCTCTGTCTTCCAGTAACCTAACTGTAGTCTCCTGTGATATTCTCTAAGCAGTAGTGAGATAAGAGACTAACAAATACAGGGATAAAATTAACCTGTTTATCTTTCTATGTAAATAAAATCTTATACTGGATCTGCTGTTATGACTAGAGGCTATTTTTAATTCATGTTTATTCGTAATAATTATATTCATATTCTAACTATAGTTTGATACTATCAGCAACATAGCTAGGATTAAATAATGGTGCAGTTAAAAATATAGTTGGTTCAAGATAGTGTAAATGTGATTATTTGTATAGATTGAAAACCTTGAAGAAGAAGCAAATGTGGTAACACAGATGTATCAGCTTATTGAACAGTACCAAGTCCCTGCACCTCCTGAAGATTTTGCTCTTTTTGCAACTCTGAAACCATCAATTGTTGCAGTTCGCAATGCTATTGACAGAGCTGTGGGTGAAAGAGATACCAGCATTACTCAGTTTTGTCAGCATTTAGATCAGGATGTTTTAGAGCTAAATGAAGAAGTAAAAGAAGTGAAACAGCAAGCTCAGGTATGTCAAAAGCAGTTTGTATTCTCTTTTTCACTGTCTGTTTATCAAAACAAACAACCCCCCCAAACAAACCAAAAACCCAGCAGCAGTCAGGACTGTGAAGTTATAAAGGCTCTGTTTAACTCGGTAAACATATTGGGCATTTATACAGATGCTCCAGGAGTGGGGGAAGTGCTTTAATTAGAGCGGCTCCAAGAGCTGCTCTAATTAAAGTGCCTGAAGCATCTCATGTATCAGTGTCCCTGTGCTTAAAAATGGTGGCAGGGGCACTTTAACTAAAGCTTGCTTGACAAGCTTTAGTTGAGGTGCCCCTACCACCATTTTTAGGCACAGGGACACTGATACACAAGACACTGGAGTCTGCTGAAGCATGGTATTTACCACACTCCAGTAGACTCGATTAATCGCAGCATGGCAGAGCAACATCACTGCCCATGTATATGTGCCAATTGTCAATACTTACTGTATATCTAGTGTGTAAAATGAATTTCTGTCCCAAAAAAGGAGGCCTAAAATTAAGATGCATCTTATATATTTAAGCTGTAAAACAAAATAATTGAAACCATTGTAATAAAATGTTGACAAAAATTCAATCAAGCTTAAGCAAATGATCCTTTTGGAGGATGATCCTTATATACAAATGTGCCTTTTAAGCACTGAAAACACATGGTCCTGTTTTAAATTGAACTGTGTCAGCTGAAGGGTTGCACCTTATTTCTGGAGACAGGATTTAGGGCAGGGGTGGGCAAAACTTTCACGAACCTAAGGATAAGCCTGTTAGTGGGTAAAAAATAAATAAATAAATAAAAAATAGACATACTTTTTCTTTCCTGAAGGCAACTCCCTGCAGTGCAAAGGAATAAGATAGCTGTGTCCTGTTTTATGTCTCAATTTTCAGTCAAAATATGGTCCTGTCTGGCCCAGGTGCTGCCCTGCTGTGGCGTGTCCTGCTGCCCCCTAGCATGCAGCGGGGCTGGAGCAACTCCGTGGCTAGACTGCCTTTCTAGGCAGCCTGGATGGTGCTGGCCCCAGCCCTGTGGTACCAGTGGGAAGGAGCGTGTGCAGCCCCAACCCAGTGTGCCCCGTGCTTGCTCCAGACTCACCCATCTGGGCTGAGTAGTAGCAGCAGCAGCGGCGGCACCAGGCAGAAACTGTTGCTCAGTGCAGAGGAAAAGCAGCTCCTTCTCCTCGCTACTGCCAGGCAGTTCTTGCTGCAGCTGCCTGGAGCCAATGTTTCTGTCACTACTGCCTCTGGGCTGCCATGTGGCTGTTTTGCACTGTCATTGCTGCCCCAGTGAGCAGCCCAGGAATGGCAGTGATGCCTGCAGAGATTCTGGGCAGCCCGGCACAGCATGGGCTCCAGGCAGCTGCAGTAAGGACTGTTCAGCAGCAGGAACCAACTGCTTTTCCCCTGCGCTGAGCAACAGTTTCTGCCTGCTGCTGCTGCTGCTCAGTCTGGATGGGCAAGTCTGTAGCAGGTGTGGTGTGTGCCAATTTGGGGCCGCACACGCTGATCCTTGCCAGTATGGTGGGCTGGGGTCAGGAGTGGTGGCAGCCAAAAGGAGCCACCGCCACCTGGGCTGCCTAGAAAGGCAGTCCTGCCGCAGAGCTGCCCCAGCCCTGCTGTATGCCCAGGGAGTGGCATGATGTGCCATGGGCAGGTGGTACAGAGCAGGTGCAGCGCATGCTGGGGCTGTGCACTGTTGGCAGTAGAGGGGAGGTGCTGCAGGGTGCACGGGTTCTGGGCTGCTGTGGGGCGGGTGCTGACTGACTCAGGGGAGCATGCACGGGGGCTTCCATGCTCACCCCGCCATACCCTCAACCCCCTCTTCCACAAACCCCACAACCATACCTTCCCCCACACATAATCACAAACACAACACTCACATCCACATGCCTCTGGGGGGAGCCCCGTGCACTGCTACATGCACACACCCCGCCACACACACCCCCAGCCACTCTTCCCCTCCACATACCCCCCCACAAACCTCCATATCCACCCACCCACATCCACCCACAGCTCCACTCAAAACTCATACCCACCCACCCACAACCCTCCTATACTCCCCCCCCTACAATTGAAAAGAGTAAGACTTCATTTTGAGCTATTATGGAATCACCTGTATATACACAGTGCAAACGCACATAAATCAGGACAAACTATTTTTTAAAAATAAAATTAAAACATGTTATTGTGGATGTTTGATTTTTAGTGTATAATTTATTTTTTCTGGTTGCAAGATGACAAACCCCCTTCCCAAAAGGAGTGCTTCCAGGGGCAAAGGGAGGGATTTCTGGTGGCAAAGGTCAGGGGTTAGGGGGTGGGACTTCTAGTCCCTAGATGGCGACCAGGGGGTGGAGCGCATGTCAAGGGGTGTGGCCACCCTTGTAGCCCTCCAGCTGAAATAATTGCCCACCCCTGATTTAGGGTATGGCCCAGTTGATTTAATTTCCAAATCTCTTGCATCAAGTCAGATGTGTATGAGCTTATAGCCTGGTGGATCTTGCAAAGATGGGGGGGGAGGGGAGGATGGAATTGTTTGGCACAGAAATGTCTTGAAGTTTCAGCAGCCATTCTCTTTTTTTTGCACTCTTCCCTCCTTGTGGGGATTCATCAGCTTTGTCCTCTCTATACTGTATCTTCCTGCTCTCACCTAAAGTCCTCCTCAAGCACTGAGGTACCATGAATCCCAGGATGCTAGGCTCTGCATTCTTGGGTGGAATGGACCTTAAGTGGAGTCTCAAAAATCTAGACTTCCCCATGCCTGACAATGCTTAGTGGGGTAAGAAGGGGAAGCATGTGGGAGAGCAGATGTATGACTCCCGATGTTCAGAGACATCTTGAATATATAGATTAAAAAAAAGAATAATAATGTTTCATATTATATAATGTGGTGGGCCAGTAGGGGGCACTCCTGTGTTGAGCCACCCACCTCACTGCGCCCGACCACCTTCCAGGCTCTGAGTGCCTCCCTGGAGGCACCTCATGTCTGGCTGACCCCCTTCCTGGAGCACACCCGCTAGCCTGGGGGTTCCACTGCCACCACCCAGGGCTCTGGACTGATTCTGGCTCTGCACACCCTGGGAAACACAGGCCTAGTAGCCCTCAAGGGTACTTGATTCACTTCAAGAAGTTGGGATGCTTCCCTCAGTCAGAAGCACAAATAGTAGTCTCCCTTAGTCAGCTGAACCAAGGGGACCCCAAGGCATAATCTAGACCCACGCCCAATAAGTCTCCCACACTAGGTACAAAGGAGAACTTTATTGGTTACAAGGGGTAGAGTTAGAATAGGGTACAGGGTAGAGCAATATCAGAGAAATCCCATAGAGCAAACTCCCCTGGCTGGGTAGCCTTTGATCACGCATCTGAGTTACTGCAAGCTCTATACAGTGGAGTTGCATCTTACGCAGGGGTTAGGTTCTAAAGTCAGCGCATAAGGCGAAAATCACGTATAGTCAAAATCACCCTTGAAAATCCCTTAAATTGCCCTTGGCTGGCTTTGAATTCCTTCTCATCAGAAGGCTGTCCCTCTTCGGCGGTAGGTTTGAACAGCGCGTAGAGGCTAAGAGCCATTTCTCGCAACGTGTTGCCATTGATAGGCACACGTTTACAGTTCATGTCTTCCAGCCATGAGTTTAATGCCTTTTCAGTCTTCACTAAAGTCTTATCACGCACTTGGCTTGTCACCTTAGCAGTTATTGGAGCACTTGATGCCACGGCTTGACGAATCTCACTCTCGAATCTTGATGGCAGAGATGCTAGATTCGTTGCGGCCATATTTACACGCCACATTGGAGACTGACATACCATCTCTCAATAAGTCCAACACAGCCAGTTTTTCCGCCAGCTTTGGAACAGATCACTGTTTCTTCGGCTGAGCACCAGATGAAGTAGTTGGTTTGCGTTTAGGGGCCATGTTGTACAAAAAATACATAACTTTAAACACTAGAATCACACTCAGTGTGGCGAGATGCTCACACTATGAGAGGCAGGAACTTATTGAGTGGAATGGCGGGCAGAATCGCCTGCACTATTTAAATTGTTATTTTTCTCTCTTTTTTTTTTTGCTCAGCATGTATAATTGAATTCGCGTAAGTTAAATGCGCATATGATGTGACTCCACTGTATCTCATTAGATCTCAGATAGCTTACAAGTGTCATCCAGAGGCAGGGGGGGGTTTCCCCCGGGGGGCGGCAGGTTCTTGCATTGGAGGCTGGCAGTTCCTTGATCATGAGTTTTGAGAAAGAGAGCAAGTTTCAGATGGTACAGCTCTTCTCTGTCTCTGAGTCTTCCTCATGGCTGCTGCCCCCTCCTCCTGGGAAATCCTTAACTTATATAGCCCTTGTGACCTCATTTACCTGGTCCAATGGAGGTCAGCACCTGTTGGCTGTCAGCCAACCAATTTGAAATACATCACTAGTTGCCGGGCAGACTGGCAGTCTCTAGACCACCAGGGAGGAAGCCCCTCACCCAGGTATGTGATACCAGTCATGTAGGCAGAGGGAGCAGGTTTCCCCCCTCCCTCAGGAATGTATCCAGCTCAAGTTACCTAAAGCAATAGGGTAAAGGTGTGTCTCCTCTGATGGGCCCATCCTAATCAAATTGTCACAGAGCAGAGTTTTTGGGGAGAAACAGAGGTGGCCTTCTGCCACATAAAATAGCTGATTATTGCTTTGACTGTGGGTTTTCCCCACATTGTTGTAAGATCTCAAGTTTTGGGAAAGTCATACTAATGTGCAATGCTAACAATGGCATAGTGAGGTGCCATGTTTATTGTATCTTCATTTTGAACCAATGCAGCAGGCCATGTAATGATAGAAAAATTTACAGTAAATCACTGGCAGACACTCCAGTGAATTCTCTGGATGTTCAGGTGACCACTGTAGTGGACTCCGACTGACAGCAAACTGAAGATTGGGAGTAAAAAAAAGATAGTTTTAGTTGTAAATAGAGGAAATCCAATTTTGGAATCTTTGGTACTTATTAACCATTTCCAATAATTATTAAAGAGGATTAAATCTCATTGCACATACATTATACTATGTATTTCAATATTGGAATGTTGCTCTTATGCTTCACTGAATTTAATCTTCCCATTGACCTAAAATATGGGACATTTATCTCAGTGCTTACTACAAGCTAAAGTTAGAACTGACAATAAAATGTTTTGCTAAATAGGATCCACAGATTTTGGATATCGCAGCTGACCAAGACAAAGTAAACCAAATTCTTACAGACTTACAGAACATTCTGGATGAGCTACAGAGACGTGCATTCCAGTATAAATCCTACCAGAAGAATTTTAAGGTATTTTTTTCCACAAGTACCAGTACTTGCTTTACATTTATGAAACCTGAACTGAGGGTTTGTTTTTGTTTCCTTCAACTGTTTGTGTTGTATGTGGGATGCTGAAGGGAACTAACAAAGACCTCTCCATAATTTTGCCTATAGATCCTGGATTTGTCTGTAACAGTTTTCAACAGGAGAACCAACTGGTATTTGCTGTTTGTAAAATGGTCTACTGCAGTGGTGCCCAACCTTTTTGCCTAGTGGGCCAGACTGACTGGCAGTGTCCAATCAGTCTGTGGACCAGACTGAGCTGGTGTTTCTGATCCAGTGCCAGGGTAGGCACAGTGGGCACCAACTGGTCACACAGAGGGAGGCAGGGGGGCAAAGAGGCCCCACTGCAGCTCTGCAGAGGAAAGGAGCTTGACTTGGCCCCATGGAGAGGGAAGGGGACATGGCCCAGCCCTGATCCAGAAGTGGGGGTGGGGGCATGGCCCGCCCCACAGGAGAAGGGGTCTCAGCTCTGCTCAGCCAAACGAGGCTTGGGGCTTGTGAATTTGGCAAAGAGAAGGGGGTGGCTGTATTAATGGACGCTGCCACCAAATTTCCTGCTCCACTGAGAGCCCCACCAGGCCACTCACTCCTGGCAGGGTGCAGTTTTAGGTCATGCCCAGGACCAGGAGCCTCCTAGCCATCCCCTACAGCTCCTCCCTTACCTCCAGGGTGTTCCAAGAATTCTCACAGGCAGGCAATGTTGCTGCCTAGTCTACTAGCAGCAAAATGCCCTGCTTACGTAGGCAGCCCTGAATCTAAAAAGGCTGCTCCAATCGGACACCTGCCGGCTGCTTGTCTTAGGTCTTAGAGTGGCAGGCACAAGCAGTGCCCTGCCACAGTCTGCACTAAGGGAGCTTTCAGAGTCCTGTGCAACTACCTGTCACATGTCTACCTGTTCTCCCTTAAAGGCTTATTCAACTAGGAAGAAAATACACAAAGAAGCATACAATAAGGCACGACCTTCCACTAACAACGAGCTGGACTAGATATCTCAACAGGTCTTCTTGTTTATTTAGAGTCTGTGAATCTGTTGGGCTTTGAGGTTCTCTCAGGTCTATGAGCTTGGAGGAGCTGCACAGGTTCCTCTGAAGATGCAGCCTTGTGAGAGGCACATTAAAAATCAAAAGTGATAAAACTAACTTGTTACTTTTGTGAACTTGTTGTCTGAGGCCTCCTGAGACTTAGATGAGATATGTCTCAGCAAGTTTTTGTGTGTGTCTTTAAATATAATATTGATGAAAAGTGCAGCTAGCTGGTGGAGCTTGCAAGTTTTTTGAGCAATTTCACTTCAGGAAATACAGGCTTCTTACAAGTTACCAGCATTTCTGAAATAGCCAGCATGGTGTGCAACTCTCGTCAGTATGGCATTTGACAGTGCAGCAGCTAAAGCTTCTTTCTAAAGTTTCATTCCCAAAAGTTAAAAGCACTACTGGCTACAGCACTGTATGTTATAACTTCTGGGAACTGTGTTGGGGGAAACTAAATTAGATGTGTGTGTAAATGGGCTGCTTTGAGTAACTCCAAAAGTACAAGTGTATTTGAAATAGTATTATACTAGAGGGGTACATTGCATCAGCATCTCAGTGCTGCTAGAAAAATGGATTCTTTTGGAAGTTACCATTTTTAGAGGTGCACGGGTATATCGGTTGGATATCGGATCAGCACTGATAAAAGGAAAATTAACATTATTGGCTTTTTTTGGCTGTTGTAGCCAATAATGTTGTCCGATAATTATGCCGGGGCCTCCGGACGCCTGGGTTCCCTCTTGCGCCCACAGGACTTGGGTCCCTGAACACCTGGGTTCCCTCCCACAAGCTGGGGTGACCCCAGATACACCCCTATCCCCTCACTAGCAGGCGGGCTGAGCTGGAGTGGAGCAGCTGCCGTGGTGTCCTGGGTGCTGATGCGGCGCGTTATGGACTGCGGGCTGGGGATGGGTCAGGCACTGTAAAAGGTACTGAATGCAGCAGATGTGACTGAGGTGGGCAGGGGTGGGTACAGCTGCCCAGCCTAGCCTAGCATGACTCAACCGACAGTGCCCAGGGGTCTGCACGCCAGGGGCCAGTGGCAAAGCCTGGCAGGGGTCAGGGCAGCTGCTTCCCCCCTGCTGTGTGCAACAGGGTCCTTTCCCCTCCCCGGTGCGAAGGAAGCCTCAGGGAGTGGGGGCGGGGGGGGGGGGGGGGGGGGGGTTATG
>NW_005841935.1:3276177-3285669 GCF_000455745.1 Alligator sinensis
CTGGCTCCAAGAGCCAGTCTAATTAAAATGCCCAGAGATAGCCTAGTCCTGGGCAGCCTCAGGCTCAGGCAGGTGCCCTGAGCCTTGGGGTGAAGGGTAGGGGCTGCACGTGGCATGGGACACTCTTGCATGTGCTCTGATCAAGAGTTGGGGGGCAGTACTTTAATTAGAGCAGCTCCAAGAGCCGCTCCAATTAAAGTGCCGCTGTGTTTTCTGTATCGGCATCCCTACTCGTAGATATGGTGGTGGGGGGGTCCTTGAACTAAAGCTTGTTTGACGAGCTTTATTACTAAGCGTCGGTTATCAGATTGGTATTGGATGGTATGGTTGGTTAATAACTGACTATGAGTATCAGTCAAGAAAATTTTAACCGGTGTACCCCTTACCAATTTTTCTGGCTGCTAATTTAACAGCACCTTTGGGTTCTACGTAAGTGGTAAATAAGGGCTTAATTGAACAGAATGCCATATGAGCACATGAGTAATTAAGCAATCAAGTATTTGCATCATATAAGCTCGTCAAGTGCAGGTATTATAAGCTGTTACACGGAGAGAATACTTCTACCTGTATTTAAATGGAAAGAGCTGTTTTAATGAAGTCTCCATTCCTAGACAGCTTTTCACAGAACAGTCTAGAAATTATTCAGCAAGATGCAGTATTTACTAGAAGCTGTAGGTAAAAAAGAGTCAAGACATCTGACAGAGTTCTCAATGACTCAGTATCTTTTGCAAAAGTGTATTTAAGAATTGTCTTATAAAACCAATTATTTGGTACTAAAACCGTCAGTGTAAAAAGGTGATATTCCATTTTCCTCCTCAATGTAACTTCATAATCTGTCAGATGTAAATTGGGGAGTTTTAATATTGTGAGTTTTGTTGTTTTAGAGTTGGTTGTATTAGAAAATAACTTGTTTTAAAATTTCTCTTCAAAGGTAGAAGTTGCAAAATTTGATGCTTTGGAAGAAGTTTGTGCAGAACTGAAACTCAAACAGTTGCTTTGGGATTCTCTTTCTCAATGGGAAATACTCCACACAGAATGGATGGAGGTAGAATAAATGCACTGATTTCTAAATGAACAGCTATAAAGTTATCTATAGTAAAGTTTATAGTGTATAATTCTGTTGTATATAATATGCAAAACACTATAGGTATCTTTTATATTTCAAAAAGAGCACTCTAGGCTTTAATATCTCTTGAGTAGTAAAAGGTTACCATGCAACTGATCAAAGAGTTACGTAAATTCTTCCAGGAAACGCTTCTCAGATTTTTCTGTGCTATTTAATGAACATTGTAAAATCTGAATGATATGGTAGGATTTGTGCAGATAAAGTAAGATTTATTCTGACAATAACAGGTCATTAGTCAAGGCTAATTGACCCTTCTGAGCGCAGCCGGATGAGTGTGCACATGTGGCTTGTGGCGCCGCAAACCACATGCATCACACATGCAGGCAGTCGCCACACTGCTAATATGCAGCGTGTCGGGTTTTTTTGACACTGGGAGATCCCAGTGTCGCAAAAACCCAATGCCAGAAAAAAGCAGAGTGACGCACGTGGCAATGGTATGCGCTGCTCGAAACTGGAACCTGGCTGGCCAGAGCTATATTCCTGTTGCCAGCCAGACTCCATGCACCCGGATCGCCACTGCTGCAGCCCCGGGAGGGCCCCAGAACCCCAGATGCTGGCCTCAGCCTCCCCTACCCCACCTGGAGCAACTTGCTATATGCCAGAACATGTGTGCAGGAGTGTTCTCTGGGGACATCCAGTAGTGGCATGAATATGTGCCACTGATATTTATCTCTGGGGAATGAATGTTTCCGCTTGTGGGGTCACACCCTCTGTGTCACACAAACTGCAAAAGGCAAACAGAAAAAAATATATAACACTGGTCCATCGTAGGCAATTGGTCTTAGGTAACTTTTCTTTATTCTCTCTTGTTCTGTTCCATCTAAAATATATAGTAAGTGCAGCTTGATGTGGTCAAGAAGACGCTCCACAGCCTGAGTGTTGGTTATTTGTGTCTCAGCAAACAAAGCTGCTAATACCAATTTGTTCATAAAATTATTCAGCCTCTTCTATCCAGCAACAACCTCCTGCAACAGTGATTTTTCCATTGGACAACTAGAAAAGGGCAAGATTAGAAGTACAATTAAGCCTTGTTAAGGACTCTTCAGATGTGAAGGATCACATATTCACAGATCCATGCTCCCTACAAGTGCTAAGTGCTCTCTAGGCATCTTAAAATTATGTCATTTGAAGTGAGGATTTTCTTTGAGCTGTGCTATTCAGCTCAACTTTTCCCAACTTCTAATTGGTCAAGGGAGATCAAATAACCAATTTGCAGTCCTCTAGTATCCCAAGTAGCTTCCAGGTGTACTAGCTGTCTTCCTGGACTCCAGTGCCCTTCTCCCATCCAGTCACAGCCGAGACAGTGGAGCAGCAGCTGGTGAGTGAGGAAGGAATCTGTCTGAATGCAGGGAGAGTGGGAGGGGGAGGGAGGAAGGGAGCTGCCCTACTACTGAGATGGGGAGCTATACCCACAGCACAGCACAACATACAAAGCACAACACGTGTTCACAGCACAACATGACGCACACACTCACAGCATAGCACGACACGCATGGAGGTGGGGGTGTGTACCTCTGGCTGCTGTCCAGTGGCAATGGCAGGGTTTCTTGCATGCTCTTGGTTGGGCTCTGTTCTGCCCTGTGCAATCAGGGACAGCCACTCCCCCACTGCTGCCTCCCTGCCCTCCCTGTGCTGCTTGTCAGCAGCCAAGAACAAGTCTGGGGATGGGGTGTTTACATGTGTGCGTGCATGTGCATGCATGTGCCTGCATTGTGCTGGGGGGATGCTCTGCAGGACAAGAGGGGGTGTTAGTGCTAGAGCCAGCAAGCTGAGCAGGCAAGTAACAGATTTGTCAGCTCCTAGCTACATGCCTGCTCTCCAGCCCTCTGGCAGCAGCTCAGAGCTATGCATGTTACAGAGGATATTATCCCTGAACATGCCACTGCTCCCATTGCATGCTACCTTTAACATTCCTTAAAGTTAGCAGGTACTAACTGAAATGTGGAAGCACACCCTTAGTGCTTCTATGTCAGCTCCTTTTTCATTGCCAGCTGAGAGAGACATTCTCCATGACACAATACAGCTTCATCAGTCCGAAAAATTCAACATTTTAAATGCTTTGACCTAATCTTTGTGAATCTGTCATCAGGATTTACAGTTATGTATGTAGCAACCTTGGGTTTTGTCAGTAAAAATAACTGAAGGGGAAATGAAGATGATTTTATGCTAAGTTATGTATTCTGAACAACTTCTAAATATTAGTACTTTGTAATTTTTATCTCCCTCACTGCTTTTGACTCTTATTGCTTGTTCATGTCAAATTTGGACCAAGTGTTGCCATCCTACAAAGCACTGAAGTGCATTTCCTATCGTGTATCTAGGTGCCATACTTTATTAACTGGGAGCTTTTTTCTAGCAGAGCAAAGCAGAATTAAACTGCTGAGGTGCATGTTGACTCATAGAAAATAGGGCTGGACAGAGTCTCCAGGGGTCATCTAGTCCAGCCTCCTGCCTCAAGCAGGATCATCTCTATCCAGACCACCCCATACAAATCCCGTCTAACCTATTACTAAAACTACACAATCAACCCTGTCACAGCTGCAAGGTATAGCACTCTAACCTGCCACAGCTAAAGCAGGTGGGCTGCGGTGGTTAGTGGCTGCATCTACAGGAGATGCTGACTGCACAGTAGCCTGATACTACTGTACAGTAGCGTTGTGTGGCAAAAACAGTGACATGACCCTACTGCACAGTAGTATTAGGCTATTGTGTAGTAGCATCACAAAAAAGGCATTTATTGGTGCTACTGCACAGTAACAAAGCATGGCTTGTGGGTTGAATGTGGCCTGTGGAGCCACTGGATCCAGCCTGTGGAGCTGCAGGACTTTGCTTGTGCCTGCTTCTGCAATGGGGCTGAGCAGCAAGGAGTTGCACTACGGCCAGAGATCTGGGAGTTGTGCCCATGTCCCTTCTGCTTCTCTCCCTCCTACCCTCCCCCTTCCTCAAGGCGACGTCATGGGACTCAGCCTCCAGCTGGAGGGGAGCAGGAACCCAGAAGTTGTGCCTGTGCCACTACCACTGCTGCTTCACTGTACCTCCTCTTTTCCCCTCCCCAAGAATGTGATGCAGTTTCCAGACAGAGGAGAGCTGTATCAGGGCAAGGAGCTTGAAGCTGTTTTGATGCTGCTGCCATTTCTCCCCACTGTCACCCTGACACCCCTACCCAGCCCAGCCTTCAGGAGGGAGAAGGAAGGAAGGGGGTGAGGAGGTAGAGAGAAGCGGTAGTGACAGTGGCAGTGGCAGTGGAATGGGAACAGCTTCCAGCTGCCTGGCCCCAGCACAGCTCCTTCCTGGCTGGAAGCTGCACTTGCACAGTGTCAGGGAAGTGAGGAGCTGGGAGAAGTGGTGGCAGCACAGGCATCAGTTCCTAGCTGTGTGGCTCTGGCAGGGGTGCAGCTTGAAAAAGGATGCTGACCCTTGCTTTAGCATATACAATCTTGAAGCCCTGAAAGATACACAATCCATTTCTATAAATGACTGATACATATGGCATAAAAAATAGAAGGGTTGAGTGCATGTGGATTGTAGTATCAGGCCCCTAGATCATCACTCTCACATTTATTTTCTGGAGTAACATACTGTTCAAAGTGAGTTGAGGTAGCAAATTCTTTTCTTGTATCAATCATTAAGGGTATTTTCTGTGCTTGATTTCTACAGTCTAAGTTTGATAGCCTGGATCCAGAACTCCTGAATTCTCAAGTTTCTAAATATGCCAAATTTGTAAATCAGTTGGAAAAAGGTTTACCACCTAATAATATAGTGCCACAACTCAAAGAGAAGGTAGAAAACATGAAAGACAAGGTAAGATGTGAATTTAAAACTACCTTCCAAAAACATGAAATTGAAACATACAAGTGAATTTTAAATGGTCTTCAAAGATTGTTTTGTTTTCTGTTATTCCTTCAGAGGCAAATTGGAAAAAGCAATGGGGATTTTTTCCCCTGAAAGTTGAAACATTTCAAACAAACAAAAAGAAATTGAGAAAAAATCATTTATTCTAAAAACAAGATGAAAAGGTTGAAATTTAAATTGTGACCACTTCTAGTCATGAACTCTATTTGAAAGGCATACTTTGAGAGAAGTCTAAGTTTGTAAGATAAGCTTAATAAACTTAATAGGAGAAAAAGGTAATATTCTGGTTGGTTTGCTTTTTCAGGTCCCAGTCATCACAGACCTAAGAAACCCCTTTTTGAAACCAAGACACTGGACACTTCTGGAGCAAGTAGTTAATGCAACGCTTTTTGATCTGGAAAATCCATTATCTTTGGCAAGACTTGTTGAACTCAGTATATTTGACTTTGCTCAGGAAATTCAGGATGTTTCTGGGCAAGCATCTGGAGAAGCTTCTTTAGAAACAATGCTCAAGAAGGTAACTTGTATGAGCAAATTACTGGGGTTTTTTTCACACAACATGCTCTAAACCTTAACCATTATATTGACTATTAAGAAAAAATCTTTCTCTCGCAATTACAGTTCACAGAATTTAAGTACCATGTTAATAATAAGTAGAAGTTTTTATTTGAACTAAATATAAAGCAGAAGTGCAATATCTGTTATATTGCCCCATGCTCTTCCATGGGACATGTTCAAGAAGGGTTTATTAATACAAGAACTCATCCTGAAGCTGCACTGTCCATGTAACTTTCTTTGGCACAGAATGTTGGACTCACAGAAGAGAACGTGGTTTTTCTGTCTCTTCTGATGTAATGAGTATCAGTAAGTTTGTGCTGATGCCATGTTTTAGCATGTAACAGCTCTATGAAACTTAACATGATTGTAAGCAGACAAAACACAAGTCATGTTTGTTATAGCTCTGTTCATAATGAGAAGAGAAAAACTTGATGCATGCATGTTCAAAGGAAAAGGACAAAGTCAGAAGTGATTTTTTTCCTTCTCTCTCCCAACAAGAGACAGAACAAGGAGCAATGGTCTCAAGCTGCAGCAAGGGAAGTTTAAGTTGGATATTAGGAAAAGCTCTCTCACTAGGAGGGTGGTAATGCACTGGAACAGATTACCTAGAGAGGTGGTGGAATCTCCATCCTTGGAGGTTTATAAAGCTTGGCTTGACAAAGCCCTGGCTGGGATGATCTAGTTGGAGATAGTCCTGCTTTGAGCAGGGGGTTGGAGTAGATGACCTCCTGAGGTCCTTTCCAACCCTCACTTTCTATGATTCTATAATTCTAAGAGATATGAAACACCATAAAATAACAGCCATTTAGCCATATCTGTTTACATAAAAGTCTACTTTTCATTAATCAAAATTAGATCATTTACGTTTCATTTAATTTGGAAAGTCTAATATTTATTATTGTAAGTAGATTTACAAGGTTTATAATTTTTTTCAATGAGGTGGAAGATGCTTGGAAAACTACTGAATTCATTGTTCTTCCACATCGTGATTCTAAAGACGTTTTCATCCTTGGTGGCACAGATGACCTGCAAGTAAGTAACTCTTGCTACTTAAAAGTTGGGTGAGGACACTAGCAGCAATTGTTACATTTATAAGATCCTGGGAAATGTCTAGTAGTGTTTTTTTGTTGGTGAAGTATTACCCCATCACATGACAAATTTTAAATTCACATTTTTTAGCCATTTGATAACAATCTGTTTTCAAGATAAAAAATAGTTTGCAGTTTATATAGACATTCAGCTCTGTTGGTTACCACTGCAGTATCTGGACAGCCTTGTTGTAACAACTGGTGCCCCACAAGCAGTTAATGTGCAACCTGTGGGCCTGGATGGCCTTATGGTAGGTCCATGCACTGCCTGTGTAGCCTACTATTGATTTCAGTGGGGGTTGTACTCTGCCAGCTACCCACACAGTGTGTAGCCCATGCAGTGTGTGGCTCAAGGTCACATGCCAGCAGCACATGTAGTGCCAAAGTTGAAGAGCCCTGCATCATGGTATGTAATTTCTGTTAATGTACACATGATGCAGGTTTTGCCTAATGTTAAACATTAGACCCAAGATGTGTAATGTGCCACTGTTTTGCAGCTGGCTACACACAGGTAAACATTTGCTTAGGACTGACACAGGTGGTTGGGGCCCACCTGTGCAGGGCTGTTTGAAAGATCAGAACCAAACTTCCTGTGATTTAGAAAACTTATTATAAAACTTGCTTAACTGAGCCAAACTTGAATTCAGTTTAGGCAATAAACAATATGTATTGAGAACAGCACAGCCTCATGTTTCCACTATCAAGGTTGTTAGGGCTTGGGGGCCACAGGCCTGCCCAGCCACATGCTGTGTAAGAGGTGCAACCCCCTAGGTGACATACCTCTTGGGCTGCATGCTATATTGTGCTATGTGCTCCTCCCTACTGCACGTCACTGTGTAGCTTCCCTCCTCCCCCTCCAGCCCCCTGTGTGACCAGAAATGCCTCCAGAGGACAGCCATGGCACCCTTTTGAGTAGGGACAGGCAAAATAGGGCCCATGGGCCAGACCAGCTTGCCAGGCAATTTCATCTGGCCTGTGGGTAGGTACCCACCAATTAAGTGTATCTGGCTTGGCTCACAGCTGCCCTTGGCTCACTCCCACCTGGGCAGCACACTGCACTCCCCCCCTCACCTGCAGGAGGGCCCTAGTCCTGGTTAATGGGCACATTTTTCAGGCAGGGCTGCAGATGTTGCAGGCACCTGGGGACCTTCTTGGCTCCCCTGGCCTCCATCAGCTCTTCCTCCTGTCCCTGCTGGAGCATTCCAGGCAGCAGATAGGGAAGCAGCAGCAGGTTGGGGGGTGGGGAAGCTGCAGCTGGGCAGGAATGTGCAACCCACATTGGGGGCAGGGCAGGGTGGCAGGAGCATAGAGCCCAGGTTGGTGGGAGCATGGGGCCCAGGCCCATGGGACTCCCCGTGGCTCACATGCAGCTCTTGGGACTCAGCTGGGAGCTGCTCATGATGGAGGCAGTGGTGGCCTGGCCCTGCTCCATGCCCCCATGTGCAGGTCCCAGGACTTTCTGGGAGTGGCATGGAGCCATGTGTAGTGACTCCTGGCTAGCTGGGCCCTGCTTCCTGCCACCCAGGCTGCAGGGAGCGGGGCTAAGCTGCCAGCTCCATTGTGTGGGGCTCCCCACAGGAGTGCATAGCTCTGGCAGAATCCTAGGAGCTGGCAGCCTGGCCCTGCTTCCTGCCACCACATTCAGCTTCCAGGACTTGGCCAGAACTTAGCGCTGCCAGGGGGCTCCATCTCACATGGGTCATGAATGTCCCAAGGGCATGCTGCTGCTGCATTATGGAGGAGGATGTGTGGGGAGCAGGCCCTACACCCCAAACCCCAGCATACCCACACACACCCCTACACCCCTCATGTCCCCCACATCCCTCAACAAACCCCACACACACCCACATCTCACCACGTCCACATACCCCACACACTCCCCTCCACACACTGCATACACCCCTCCCACACAGTATACAAAAGTCAGACTTTATTTTGATCTATTTTGCAATCACCTCTATATACACTATGCACACACACACACACACACATAAATCAGGCCAAAATATTTTTTGAAATAAAATTAAACTATGTTATAGTAGGTGTTTGATTTTTAGTATATGGTTTGGTTATTTTCTGGTTCCAAGATGACACCCCTCCGCCCCCCCCCCACACCTCAAAAGGACTACTCCTGGGGGCAAGGGGAGGGAGTTTCAGGGCAAAGTCAGGGGTTAGGTGCTGGACTTCTGGCCCCGAGATGGTGATCAGGGGGTGGGGCACCTGTCAAAGAGTGGGGCTTCCCTTACAGCCCTCAACAGCTCACCAAAACTTATTAAGCGGCCCTCTAGCCAAAGTAGTTGCCAACCCCTATACTAGAGGACATTCTAATTCCTGTCCTGCACTGTTGGTCTCTTGGCCACTGCCCTACGTTCGTCTGCCACCCTTGATATCTAGATAAGATATGGGAGGCTGCCCTCCAAGACCAGTGTAAACCCTTGGTGCTTCCTTCTTTCTTGCTCATTGCTGAGTGGCCTCCTCCTGGCCCAGATCCCCATTTCCTTGTTATGCTTCTAGCTTTCCCCCCCACCTACGGGCTCCCTGGCCCTGCCTCACTTCCCTTTTTGTCTCTGGGCTTGCCAGCTTTGCCTCTGGGTCATGTGTCCCAGGTCCTTTGGTCTACCCCCTATACCTAGCAAGTGTCCCTAGGCTCTACCAATATCAAACATGGCCCTATGGGCTCTAATTGCGGCCCTCTAGGCTTTGACCACATTAAGAAGCTCTCTGTTTGTTGGGCCCCTGGCACTTGCAAAGCATGACTCCCTTCCCTGCAGTCCCTCTGGGCCCCAGACCCTAGCTGGGTACGCCCCCTCCCCCTCTCGCCCTCTTTGCCTTCAGTCTCCCTGGCACACTGGGTCCAGGCCACTCTTT
>NW_005841935.1:3285700-3285962 GCF_000455745.1 Alligator sinensis
GTCCTGGCCCCCGGCCCCTGCCTCTGTCTCTCTCTCCTCTCTTCAGCTTTAGCCCCAGAGAGCTGCCTGGCTTCCAGACCCTGGCAGGGCTCTTTCTTTTCCTGGGTCTTAGCGTTTCCTGCACTCCACTCATCTTTAGCCCCACACAACAGCCTATGTGACAGATGGTGGTAGGGCTTTTTATTTGGGCCTTCACTTCTCCCTTGATCTATGTGGCATCAACCCCATGCAGCCCCCTTGGGTCCCAGACCCTTGTAGGGCT
>NW_005841935.1:3286003-3354030 GCF_000455745.1 Alligator sinensis
CCCTGGGTCTTAGTTTCTCCTATCACAGGGTGCCTTGCAGGTGCCCTGACTGGCTTCCCAACCATCCCAAATGACCTGTCATGCTAGAAACAACTCAACTCAACTGTACTTACCTCAAGGAGGAATCCTGCAGTTCCTTCCTCCTTCACAGTCAGGGCCACTAGTCTTCAAGGCTAGGCTCAAGGGTTTCCTTTTCCACCCTGATTAATTATTGCTCTGGCCTGCTGCTTTACCTCCTTTTAACTGCTGCCAGCCTCCCCTGGCAACAGAGTGACTGCCCTGCAGCAAGCTATCTGTGGGCTGCACTCTCTCACTTGAAGCAGCAGGGGTAGGTGTCCTCTGCTACACCGTGCTTTATTTTTCCCCAGGTTGCATTGTACCATGTGGCCCTCCCCCTGTGGTGCTGCACAGCAGGTGACCTCCTGTCTACTGCAGAAGCTAGAGGAGGGTAGGGGACCCTGGAGATCCATGTGGCAGTTGCAGGATAGTGATGGGAGGAGCAGGACCTGGACTGGGAGCCTGGGGGTTGTTGGTTAACCCCTCCGGGTTGAATGTAGACTATAGGCTACTAGTTGGACAGCCCTGCCCTAGACAATAACTGACAGGCTGTTTACTTCTTATTTGAGGTCTTGCTTGATGACAGCACTATTACCGTAGCAACTATCGCCTCCTCAAGATACATGGGTCCTCTCAAAGCACGGGTAGATGAATGGCAAAAACAGTTGTCTTTATTCAGTCAAACTCTGGTGAGTAATAAACTACAAAATAATTTGGAGGGCTTAGCATGAGTCTCTTTAAGAGTGTCATAGTGGAGTACCAGCCTATTTAAAATGCCAAATATGTTCAAATAGCTCAAAGAAGATCTAGTAAAATTAGTTGAAAAAAGGTCATGCCAGGTTACTGTACATGGTTAGGTTCCTTATGAACCTGCAAAGATGACATCTTGCAAACTAGTTGGGGATAGAGCTGCAGTAAAAAAAAAAAACCTCACAGGGAAGCTGAGGTGCTCCAACTCTTTGCTGTGATTTTTATTTTAAAAGGTGCTGCTTTGCTGTAGCATCAACTGAGCATCCTCAACCCACTACAAATTAAGCAGATTGCAAACAACATGGATAGAAATGATGTGTGTTTTATTGTGACTTCATTCATTTTATGGTCATAGGGGAAATCATTTATATTGCGTCAATGATTTTCACAAGCAGTTCAAATAATGGTGAACTTATGTTTGTTTGAGGCAAGGATTTCCCAGAGGGGTATCTTTTATTGGACCAACTATATAATTGGAATAACATTAGACAAGCTTTTGAGTGCAAGACATTTTTATATTTGTTTAAATTTCACCATAAAATTGTTACTTAGGTGGGAAGTATATGGCTTCCAGAAACAGGCAGCATATGTTGGCTGTGAGCACAGATTAACCCTAAAATCCATAGTGAGTGTGTTCACAATTTATTAGGGTTGGGTAATTGACTGGTCAAATATCACTCAAAAATTCTAAAAAATTGCCAATAGGTCCAAACAATATATAGAAAAAACACAAATTTTCCATTACGAATATGTCAAAAAACAATCAAAACATCATATTTCTGTCAAGAAAACTACAAAAAATTTAGGGTTTTTTTGTAAAATTGCTATAATATTTGACTGGTCAAAAATACGCATTTGATTGACTGGCCAATTGACAATATTTGACCAGTCAATTGACTGACTTGCCAGCCCTACAGTTTATGATACCAGGTCTTTTCTGGCGCTCAGGAGAAGTGGGCAGGTTTAGCTGCAAGGGGTAGACACAAGGACTAAGCATCTTGGAGAGTAAGGAAGATGATGACCTGTTATGGCAATGGAGAGCGAGGTTGGCCCGGAAAGTTTGATATATGCTATTTCCCACGAGATGTGTGTTGCTGGGAAGTATTCTGGGTTGTATGCATGTCACTGAAATTGATTAGTTGTGGTATGGTGTGACGTCTGTAGGTATTATAGGGCTTGCTAGTGCTCGTCTGCCTGGCATACCTTGGCTCTGGATCACCAGCTCTGCCAGGAAGTGGATCTTACGTTTTTCTCGACTGCCACAACTTTGATGACCTTTATATTCCCGGGAGGCAACGCCCACGGTGATCCTGCCTGGTCTTGACCCCTGTGTCTTCTGTGGGGCTCCAAACCTCCCCTTTACCCCAGCCTAACCTCTCCAGATGGTGTTTTACGATGTTCTTCCTCAGCCAGGTTGCAGTGGTGCCTGTTGTAAGCTTCTCTGCATCCCAGGGTGTCCTAGTGCCTCGTTTGGGCACACACTTCCAGGGGCAGGTCTTGCCTGTGCTCAAACAAAATTAAAAAAAAAGACAACAAAAGAAATCACAGAACCCTCCCACCCCCCCACCCCCCAGCTGCTTCTCAGCCTTTTTATCAGGCTCTGGCAATGTCCCCAAAACAAATCCCTTAGTCCATTCTCTGCTGTGTGAGCCTGCCCTGCACCCCTATGAATTCCACAGTCTGTCGCGGCCTCCCCCCCGTGCAGGAAGGCTCTACCTGTGACTGTATATTTTTTCCCTTCGGACCCTCCTCTGGATCCTCCGCTGGAAAAACTCCAGTCCAGAGATTCACTCTGGCCTTGCGAACTCCCTTGCTCTGGATCCTCAGCTGCAGCTCTGCTCGAGATTCCCACTAGCTGCTTGTTTGTAGGCCTCCACTTGCCTCAGGGTCACTCCCTCAGGGTTCTTCAGGCACGCTCTGCAGTTTCTACCTGCCAAGACGCTCAGCTGCTTCTCTCTCCCTGCGGCCTGCAGGGAACTGACCCCCCTCTGCCCCTCTCCGGGGCTGGAAATACCTTTGAGCGGCCTCCCTTCGCCAATCCTGAGCGAGATGCTGCTCCGGAAATTGGGTGGGTATTTTCCTTCATTTCCGGGCTGGAGCTGCAGCCCTGCCAGCCCTCCATGCTGTATGTTCTGTCTCACTCCTTCACATGTCCCCTTCCTAAAATGCTGTCAGGTGCTCTTCTTTGTTCATATGGGGGGTTTTTGGCCCATCGCCTGCTTTCTTGATGCATGCTGTGTTTCGAGAGACTCACTTGAGTGGCAACAAGAAAGGAAATCAGCCACAACATTGTCTTTACTTGGTCGATATTCAACTGTAAGCTGAAATGGCTGCAACGCCAAGGCCCACCTTGTTATACGGGCATTGTCTGCTTGGAGGATTTCAGCCATTTAACTGGTGCGTGATCTGTTATAACTGTGAATTCCTGCCCCAACAGGTAGTACCAAAAGTATTCCACACCCCATTTCACTTTCTCTTTCTACTGCCACTTACCTTCTTTCATGGTCGTTTAATCTCCTACTGGCATAGGCTATCGGTCTTTCCTGCCCCTCAATCCCCTTGGAGAGCACAGCCCCTAGCACCTGTCCTGACACGTCTACCTGAAGGATAAAGGGCAGTGCAAAATCCGGGGTGTGTAGTATAACATCCTAACATAAAGCCTGCTTGACTGCCTCAAAGGCTTGCTGTTGTAGCTCTGTCCACCGTATGGGGCCATTCCCCTTCCCCTTGATCATGTTGGTAAGTGGGATTGCTAATTCTGCAAATCTCAGTATGAATCATTGATAATACCCAGCTAAGCCGAGAAAACCTCTCATTTGTCTTTTGGTTCAAGGGACCTGATAACTTTTAATAACCTCCACCTTATCTACTAAGGGTTTGATTTGTCCTTGCCCTACGTGAAAACCCAAATAATCTGTTTTACGCTGTCCTAATGTACATTTCCTCAGGTTTACCCTCAATCCTGATCACCTTAACTCCTGTAAAACCGCTTGGACCGCTGCTGGATGTTGCCCCCAGGTCTTGGTATATATGACTATATCATCAATATAAGTAGTAGCATATTCATGATGCGGGGACAGTAACCAGTCCATCAGCCTTTGAAAAGTTGCCACTGCACCATTTAGGCCAAAGAGCATTCTATAGAACTCAGAGTCCCCATGGCATTCCAAATGCTGTTTTAGCTTGATCTTCTGGTCTTACTGGGATCTGCCAATATCCTTTGGCTAGATCAAAAGTGGAGATAAATTCAGACTGCCCTATCCTTTCTAGCAACTCCCCAACCCGAGGCATGGGAAACGCGTCAAACTGGGTGATAGCACTGAGCTTCCAAAAATCTATACACAAGTGTTGAGCCCCAGCTCAAGTCTGGGATCGTGCCCGGTATGCAAAAGCCAATAAAGATACCAGGGGTGAAAGTATAAAGAAGATTTATTGCTAGCAATACAAGGTGCAAGCGGAATAATTTCACGTAACAAGCACACCGATTCTTAATTCTAAGCATCTTTTATACAGGAGTATTGGACCTTCATAAGCATTCTTGTTTGCTAATTGGTTATAAGGGAGTGACGCAAGGAGTTCTTTACTGAGCATGTCTCTATACCTGTGTTTTAGCTATGTATCTCATTTACATACATGTATGTTTCATTAGCATACCTTCTCCCCACCTAGGGGTGTGAATCTTAATATTTAAATCAGCTCTTTGCCCTACTCCACTAATTCTGTTTTTGTTTTCAAGTCTCCTTTATCTAAGACTGTCTTCTCCTTATCATTGCAATTGAGCATTAGTTACAGAACAGAGACTTTTGCTTGTGCTGGGGCTTTGTATAGGGGTTTCTAGGTCAACCCTGACACAAGCAGAGTGACCCATCCTTTTTGGAGACGGTCACTATAGGGCTTCTCCACGGACATCTAGAGGGCTTAATTATTCCCTGTTGAAGCATCTTTCCTATTTCCTCCTTCACTGCCTGATAATGGTGGTGTGGTATCCTCCTCCACCTTTCCCGCACAATAGCCCCTTTTGGTGTTTTAATTCCATGCACTTCATCCCTTGTTCTCCCTGGGATTTCACTGAATACATCGGCAAATTTCTCTAGTACCTGGTTCATCTGTCTTAGTTTCCTCTCTGTCAAACTGGATCCTGTAGCTAGTGCCTCTAAGTTGAACCTGTCTGTCCCCTTGTTTCCCAACTCCCTTCCAAACTCCTCTTTCTCTGGGATAGGGGTGGCCAACAATCCCTCTGGCTCCTGCCACAACTTCAGCAGGTTAGCATGAAATATCTGCCTATCCCTTTGATGTCCTGGCCGTAATACTTTGTAATCTACTGGACCAACCTGGCATATGATCTGGAACGGCCCCTGCCAGCAAGTCAGAAATTTGCTAGTTGAACTGGGTAACAGGACCAATACCCTCTGCCCCACCTGAAACTCTCTTTCCTTGGCCCCTTTTTCATACTGCTGCTTCTGGTTCATTTGAGCCTTCCTCAGGTGATCACCCTCCACCTGGTTCACCTTCATAAGTCGTTCTCTGAGGTTTATCATGTACTGAGAAGTGGCTGGTCCTTCATTCCCCTCCTTTTCCCACTCTTCATGAACTACATCTAATAAGCTCCGCGGGACATGCCCATACATCAGCTCAAATGGTGCATACCCTAACGATGCCTGCGGTGCTTCTCTAACCACAAACAGCAACGGCAGGATCAACATATCCCACCGTCTCGGGTCCTCCTGGGTGCACCTCCTCAACATGGCCTTTAATGTCCCGTTAAAATGCTCCACCAGATCATTAGTCTGGGGGTGGTAAATTGCTTTATGCAGGTGCCATATGTGTAATACCTGGCACAATCCCCTCATCACATGGGACATAACATTCGTTCCCTGGTCAGTAATGATTTCCTGCGGCAGTCCCACCCTCGAAATCCAATTCAACAATTCCTCTGCCACTTTTGAACTCGTGACTGCCCTTAGGGGCACTGCCTCAGGATACCTGGTCACATAATCAATCAGCACTAATATAAACTGGTGCCCTCCCACATTTTTGGGGAGTGGGCCAATCACATCCAGGGCTACACGAGTGAAAGGTTCAGAAATTGCGGGTATAACTTGCAAGGGCACTCTAGGGGTTTCTTTACGCTGACCCTCTGGCATTCAGGGCATCGATTACAAAACTGTTCTACATCTTGGTAACACCCCAGCCAAAACAAGCTCTGTGTCACCAGGGCTATAGTTTTCTCTTTACCCAGATGCCCTCCCAGTGGGTGGGCATGGGCCAGTCGCAATAAATCATGGCAGTATATAAACCCGTGGTACTATAATCTGGGCTAACACTTCATCATCTTGCCACCCCCTTTTAAGCCGATACAACAAGCCTTTTCTCACCTCACACTGTGGCAGTTAGTTGCACAATTCTGGACATATCATCTGTTGATCCCTTTTAGCAATCTCCAACTCCCAGACAGCTCGGAATGCCAGTTCCTCCCATTGCGCTTCCTGGAATTGTGCCCCACCAGCAAATGCACTCGTATCCCATAGGTCAGCATCTTCACTGTCTGACCCTTCTTCATTTTCCTGGCCTATCAGCCCCTCACTAGGACCCGCTTGTTCCTGATCCTTTGCCAACAATTAATATATCTCTGGCCAGTCCTGACCCACAATCATAGGGTACAACAGATCATCAACTATCCCCACTAGCCATTCCCGCGTGACCCTTCTTATTATGAGCCATACTTTCATCCTTGGGTACATGTAGCCTCGCCCATGCAAACATACCATCCATATGGGTGTCAACCTTGCCTTTTCACTCAAAGGTGCTAACCCTTTTCAGACCAAGGTTTGATTACATCTGGTATCTATTATTGCCCGGACCACACACCCTGCCACTTCTACCAACACTGATGGCTTAGCTCGTCGTTGTCCCTCTGCTACTCTCCCCAGGCTACAATCCATCTTTTCCACTGAGGTTTGTTCCTGTGCAACTGTGGACTCATTCTTCCCCTTGCACCACATATATAGACTTCATAGATTTCATAGACATCAGGACTGGAAGGGACCTCGGAAGATCATCGAGTCCAGCCCCCCGCCCAAAGGGCAGGAAGTCAGCTGGGGTCATAGGATCCCAGCAAGATAAGCATCCAGTTTCATCTTGAAGGTGTTCAATGAAGGCGCTTGAACCACCTCCGGTGGCAGGCTGTTCCAGACCTTGGGGGCTCGGACAGTAAAGAAGTTCTTCCTTATGTCCAGCCTGAAACGATCTTGAAGTAGTTTGTGACCATTCGACCTCGTCATCCCTTGGGGCGCTCTGGTGAACAAACGTTCCCCCAGATGCTGGTGGTCACCCCTGATAAACTTGTAGGTGGCCATCAGATCACCCCTGAGCCTGCGCTTTTCCAGGCTAAAGAGCCCCAGGGCTCTCAGCCTGTCATCGTAGGGTCTGCTTCCCTGACCTCTGATCATGCGCGTGGCTCTTCTCTGGACTCTCTCAAGCTTCTCCACATCCTTTTTGAATTGTGGAGCCCAAAACTGGACACAGTACTCCAGCTGCGGCCTCACTAAGGCCGAGTACAGGGGGAGAATGACGTCCCGGGATTTGCTTGAGAGAATGTTTGCCCTTTTGAAACCAAAGCCTAGAAGTTATAGGCTTAGTTTTGGGGGCTTCACTTCACTTCACAGGATCATTTCCAAATATACAGCACACAAGAATGTTGAGCTAATACTATGGCTCAGTGAGATGCATGTTCAGATATTTTAGACACCCATTTCCTCCATGAGGGCTGATTGTGATCTTGCATCATGATCATACTTGGGCCAGCCCAGTGCTTTACAGTGGTGTAACTCAAATCAGAAAATCAGAATCAGGCTTGTTCTCACATTCCAAGGTGCCCAGAAAGGAAGCAAGGGAAATTATTCCTGCCCCCCAACTCCACCCCCAGTAAGTGGAAGCTGGCTGAGTGAGGCAGAATCACAGAATCATAAGGCCGGAACTGGGCCATGTAGCCCAACTTCCTTCATGGAGTCAGGTTTTATGTTATCATTTCTCTTGCTCGTTTAAGGTTGAGGATTTAAGCCCTGATCTAAAGCAATCAAGGTTAGCTTATACCTTTCCCCAGTGCTCTGAAGAATGTGGGTCTCAGGCACAGCCTACCCGGCTTCACTTTTGGGTTTGACACATGTCAAGTCAGAACAGATAGAAAATAGAGCGATAAAATTTGCTCCTTTTTTGGTGAAAGTTGCACGTTTTAAAGATGAAAATTAAAAACAGTCCCAGAAAGAAGGGTTTTTTTTTTTGGTTAAGCAAAATATTATGTCTGTGTCCAATTCAGGCATGTTTTTCTGAATCAAGACCTCAGTACCTTGCAGGAGATGCTTAGGCACAGGTAGATCCTTGGGGCATCTCCTGTCACTATTGGCTGCGGGAGTCCCTTACTATTGCGCTCTCCCTGGCGTTCTCCCATCTTCCCACTTATACTATAATTGGGCCTGTCCAATTTTTCAAGAACCCCTTCCCCTTGTGCACACTCAAAATCCTCTGCCAACCACAGAGCCTCTCTAGAGGTCTTGGGACGATGGCACTTGACCCACCTCTGCATGCCTTCCTCTAAATCGGTAAGGAACTGTTCTAATAGGATCATATCAATTACTTACTCCAAGGATGTAACTACTGGCTTTAGCCACCTATTTAATAAGTCTGTCAATCTTTGTAACAGGGCCCTAGGTGTCTTCTCCTTCTTCTTCTGTGCCCTGAACATCTGCCTATATCTTTCAAGGGTAATGTCCAGACGGTGTAGGATTTCTTTCTTAACCTTCTCATAGTTCTGTGTGTCTGTTCTCGACATGTACTGTATGCCGCCTGTGCCTGCCCTACTAACAGCACCCCTAATTTGGCCGCCCATTTTGATGGGTTTAATCCTGCTGCCATGGTACCCCTTTCAAAACTCTCCAAAAATGCTTCGGGGTCATCTTCCGTTGTCATTTCTGCTGCTCAAAAATCTATCAGAGGATGTTGCATTAACTCCTGCTGTCTTATCAGCTGCTCATCTACTGCCATCTGTGTGTTGGCCTGCTGCTGCTGCAACAATTGTACAACCAGGCCCAAAGTCTGTTGCATGACCTCTGTGCCTGCAGTGCCTCCTACTGATGGTTCAAACTCCATCTTTACCCCTGTGGTGGGTTCTGCTTTCCTGGCCAATGCACCAATGTGACATCTGTAGGTATTATAGGGCTTGCTAGTACTGCCCTGTGCTCATCTGCCTACAAGTGGTGACAGGGTAGACCTTGGCTCTGGATCATCAGGTCTGCCAGGAAGTGGATGTTACTTCTTTCTCACCTGCCACGACTTTGATGACCTTTATATTCCCGGGAGGCAATGCCCACAGTGATCCTGCCTGGTCTTGATCCCTATGTCTTCTGTGGGGCTCCAAACCTCCCCTTTACCTCAGCCTAACCTCTCCAGATGGTGATTTACGATGTTCTTCCACAGCCAGGTTGCAGTGCTGCCTGTTGTAACCTTCTCTGCACCCATTTGGGCGCACACTTCCAGGGGCCTGTGCTCAAACAACATTTTTTTAAAAGACAACAAAAGAAATCACAGAAACCCGCCTCCAGCTGCTTCTTAGCCTTCTTGTCAGGCTCTGGCAATGTCCCCAAAACAAATCCCTTAGTCCATTCTCTGCTGTGCGAGTCTGCCCTGCACCCCTATGAGCATTCACAGTCTTTCGGAGTCTCTTCCCCCATGCAGGAAGGCTCTACCTGTGACTGTAGATTTTTTCCCTTCGGACCCTCCTCTGGATCCTCCGCTGGCAAAACTCCAGTCCAGGGATTCACTCTGGCCTGGTGAACTCCTTGCTCTGGATCCTCAGCTGCAGCTCTGCTCAGGAGATTCCCACTAGCTGCTTGTTCTCAGGCGTCCCCCTGCCTCAGAGTCACTCCCTCAGGGTTCTTTAGGCAGGCTCTGCAGTTTCTGCCTGCCAAGACGCTCAGCTTCTCCTCTCTCCCTGCGGCCTGCAGGGAACTGACCCCCCTCTGCCCCTCTCCAGGCCCGGAAATACCTTTGAGCGGCCTCCCCCCGCTAATTCTGAGCGAGATGCTGCTCCGGAAATTGGGTGGGTATTTTCCTTTGTTTCCGGGCTGGAGCTGCAGCCCTGCCGGCCCTCCATGCTGTACGTTCTGTCTCACTCCTTCACATATGGGTAAATCAGACTTTGGAGGTATGGGGAAGCTTCAGCCCTGCAATACTGCAAATAAGAACATTTTCTAATTTGGGGATGAATATATAAGGCTGGGATGATTTAGACCTATATTTTTTAGTTTTGTGGATGAATAAATATTTGGGAAAAATTGAGATATTGAAATCGAAGGAAGTGGGAATGTGTGGTTTTTAGATTGGAACAGTAAAACCAACACTGGCCAGATGCTAGGGGTAAAATATACATTGCTGAATCAAGTCTCAGGAAGTTGAATATCTGAAATATTATGAAGGATTGATGTTTAGAATCAGTAGGTTATTTTTCTTCCGCTTCCTAATTTAAAAAAATCACATAATGGCATGAAAGTGGAGGAAGAATGTGCAAGAGTAAGGGGAGCTGCAGTGGAGTACTTGATGTTCACTTTAAATTCAGACCCCAGCATACCTTGTGCTAACTTGTTCATATGCCTAGATTGTTCATGTGCCTGATTGAATCAGCTATTAGATAAGTGTCAAAAAGCCCAGCTGAAGCACATGATCTAGATGGACGCTGCAGAGCCAGGCCAAACTAATTGGTGCCTCTTTTAGTAGCGTGGGGTTTTTTTGTTTGTTTTATTCATCTCTGTCAGCAGTCGATATGTGCGAACACCTGCTTTGGAAGGGTGGAGGGCTAATTGTTCAATTTCCCTTTCTTTCTAGGAAGAATGGCTGAATTGTCAGAGAAACTGGCTGTACTTAGAAAGTATTTTTAGTGCTCCTGATATTCAAAGGCAACTACCTGGTGAAGCTAAGATGTTTTTACAGGTGGATAAATCCTGGAAAGAAATTATGAGAAAAGTTAATCGTCTGCCAAATGCTCTTCGTGCTGCTACTCAACCTGGTATAAAATAATGATGCATTATTCCAATGTAATAAATTGTAGATTGTGTTAATCCCAATTCAACATTGACAAACCTGACGATAAGCCTGTTAGTGGGATAAAAAATAGACATGCTTTTTCTTTCCTGAAGGCAACTCCCTGCAGCGCAAAGGAATAAGATAGCTGTGTCCTGTTTTATATCTCTATTTTCAGTCAACTTTCTGAACAGTATGTATCCAGGATGACACTTTTGGTACTTTGTTTCCTCTCGTTAAAACTTCCCTCTCATCCTAGCTTCACCCCATTCTTCTTTTCTTCCAACTCAAGGTATATATTCAGTGTCTTGGCTCCTTTTTCTTCTCACCTTGCATTCCTTTGTATCTCTTTCTTTTCCATGTTATGTTTTCTATACAGATGTAACAACACAGCCAGAAGCCAGGGGCAGCTGCATCCTATGGACAGTGGCAAATTCCAGCTGCAGTTGCGCTATTGGTGTAATTGTGTGACTGAAGTAGCTGCAGTTATTTTTTGCCTCCACTCAAGTCAGCACTTCTGGCAGCTGCTCCAGTCACCCCACCCTAGTTATGCTACTAGTTTTCTGCTGTTGCTAATTTGATTATTTTTCTCTTTTATTCTTAATTAAGAATTTACATGACAGTCCTCTTACTTAGTTCAGATAGGATTGGCTCAGATCAAACTTTTATTTTTGAACCCTTTAAGACTTAAAGCAGTGAGGCTAAAAATATATATATTTTTAAAAGGGTGCAGTGCAGGATCATCTAGCCCTCAGATGACTCTGGGCAGCACAGTTAAGTGGGGTGGAGCATATGGCTAGTCCACATTGTCTAGTCCTTTAAGGTTGCTGCACAGTGTTGTCTGCTCTAGTATGGTGGCAGCAAAGTTGCAGGATCAGTTTATGTGGGAAAGGGCCACAATGACTGGATGACCCAGATGGCTACTGCTCTGCAGTACCAGACAACTCCTTGATCTCTGCTGCAGTGGAAGACAGGCAGTAGTTCACCTTCCTGAAAGTTGGAGATCAGAAGCCCTAAGCCCAATGGTAAATTGAGGGTTCCTGACCTGTGGGTCCACATCATGGAGCTGGGACTGTGGAAGATTTTGGGACAGCCCATGCAACAGATAATCATTGGAGCCACAGAGCCCAGAAAGAGCCCATTTACTGAACTGACAGGAAACCAGGCAGAGTTGGAAGCAGTTTAGAAGGGTGGATATTTAAAGAAGTTAAAGAAGGTTTTTAATGTTTTGTTGGTTTTTGGTTTACAGTGGATTTTGCATTTATTATTTGGAATTATTGGGGATTGTGAAATTTTCAGCACTAAACTAAAATTCTGTAAGGTTAGCTTTAAAATATTTAAAGGACAACGAGTTTAATTCTTCCATAGTACAAATTAGTTGAATATACTTTCTCACACTTTTAGGGGAGATCTAATCTGAGTTGACACAGTAGTGTAAATATAATTACTCACTTTCTTTTTTCCCCACATCTCTCAAAAACATAGAAGATTTTGAACCCAGGCTATTTGGATCCAAGGTTTTGGCTCTCCCATGTTACATGAAGTCTGAATCTCTGACTACAGTTCAAATCTGATAATTTAATAATGAAGTCACCCTCTATAAGCCTGTAAATAGTTTTCACTGAACTAAAAATATTTGTCCTGATCTATATTAACATTTTTTAGGCTGAAGACAATATAGTGAGCCTTGGGCAAAATTTTATTTGGTACAGAGGATACTTTAAAAATATAAGTGTGTGTGTGTGTGTGTGTGTGTGTGTGCATTTAACTTTGTGGCACTCTGGAGAAGTCCCTGAGCACTGGAAGAGGGTCACTGTTGTGGCCATCCACAAGAAGGGCAGAAGGGAAGACCCGGGTAACTATAGGCCAGTCAGCCTAACTTCCATCCTAGGGAAAATCTTAGAAAAGTTCATCAAGGAGTCTATCTGCGATAAGCTTGCAGAAGGTAAGATTATGAATGACGGCCAGCTTGGCTTCATTGCAGACAGGTCTTGCCTTACCAACCTCATCTCCTATGACCAGGTAACTCGCCACCTGGACACAAGAGAGCAGGTTGACATTGTATACCTTGACTTCCAAAAGGCCTTTGACCTAGTATCCCATGATGTCCTTGCGAGAAAATTGGAGGATTGTGGGCTTAATTCCAAGATCGGTGGATGAGAAACTGGCTGCAGGATAGGACCCAGAAAGTCGTATGAACAGATTTGCATCATCCTGGTGAGAAGTGGGCAGCAGTGTCCTGCAGGGGTCGTTGCTCAGTCCAGTACTCTTCAACATCTTTATTAACCATTTGGATGTGGGAGTGAAGAGCTCACTGGCCAAGTCTGCAGACAACACCAAGTTATGGGGAAGCGTGGTCACGTTTGAAGATAGGCTGCAGTTACAGTTGGACCTAGACAGGCTAGCAAATTGGGCGGATCGGAACCTGATGAAGTTCACCATTGAGAATGTAAAGTGCTCCACCTTGGGACGAGCAACCCCCAACACACCTACAGGCTTGGCAGCACCAAACTGACTAGCATCATGAATGAAAGGGACCTGGGGGTAATAATAGACCACAGTATGAATATGAGCCGGTAGTGCGATGCTATAGCTAGTAGGACAAATAATACTCTAGCATACATCAATCAATACATCTCCAGCAAAACCAAGGAGGTGATTCTTCCACTCTGTTCAGCATCGGTGAGACCACAGCTGGAGTACTGCATCCAGTTCTGGGCACCACACTTTAACACGGATGTGGACAAGCTTGAGAGAGTCCAAAGAAGAGCCACCTGTATGATCAGAGTCTTAAAAGGCAAGCCATATGAGGAAAGGCTGAGGGATCTGGGACTCTTTAGCCTGAGCAAAAGAAGGCTGAGAGGGGACCTAGTAGCAGCTTATTGCTACACTAGGGGAGTACATCAAGGGCTCAGTGAGCAGCTGTTCACCAGGGCACCTGAGGGGAAAACCAGGAGTAATGGCCACAAACTCCTGGAACATCGATTAAGCTCAACATTAGGAAAAACTTCTTCACAGTCAGGGTGTGCAGACTGTGGAATAAGCTCCCTCCACAGGTGGTGCAATCGCCTACCCTGGAAATCTTTAAGAGGAGACTAGACAGTTATCTTGCTGGGGTCACCTGACCCCAGTTATCTTTCCTGCTTGGTGCAGGGGGCTGAACCTGATGATCTTCCAAGGTCCCTTCCAGCCTTATAGTCTATGAATCTGTGAACCCTTTGGATCCTTTCCTCAATTATTTGATATGTTGTGGGATTTTGTAAGTGCAAGAAGTTCAAGGATTTGTAAGTTCAAGGATTTTTATTTGTAGTTATTGCCTTACATTCAGAGACAAAGCTTTCCTTCCCCCACCGAAAACTGAACCTAAAAATGTGGCGTCAACTCATAAGCAAAACAATATAAAAATCAGGAAGGCAAAGATAAAGAACAAGCTGCACTTGGCAAAGGAGGTTAAGGTCAATAAGAAGAGGTTTTAAAAGTATGTTGGCCAGAAGAGAAAAACCAAGGAAGCTGTGGGTCCTCTGTTAACAAGCCAGGGAGAACTCCTAGCTGAAGATGTAAAGAAGAAAAAGCTACTCAACAGCTACTTTGCTTCTGTCTTCACAAAAAAATTAAACTGCAACCAGGCACCTAATAGGTATAACGTGGAGAAGGAAAGTGACAAACTGAGGGAGGAGATAATAAAAGAGGTGCTCAGATGGCTTTTATTGGGTCTGAATGAATTCAACTCAGCAGAGCCAGATGAACTTCATTCCAGGGTCCTAACGGAACTGGCAGAGGAGATTACAGAGCCCTTAGCTATGATCTTCATGAAGGCATGGGAGATGGGCTGGGTACTAGAGGACTGGAAAAGGGCCAGTGTAGTGCTCTGCTTTAAAAAAGGTAAGAAGGAAGACCCAGGGAACTACAGCCTGGTTAGCCTCACCTCAATACCTGGGAAGTTACTGGAACATATCCTAAGGAAGGCCATTTGCAAGCGTCTGGAGGAGCAAAGGATGGTCACAAATAGCCAGCATGGATTTATGGGGGAAAAAAATGTTAGACAATCCTGATCTCCTCCTTTGACAAAGTAACTACTTGGGTGGATGAAGTGAATTTTGTAAATATAGTATATATGGACTTCAGTGAGGGTTTTAACAAGGTCCCGGACAACCTGCTCATAAACAAATTGGACAAATATGGGTTGGATAAAACTGCTATAAGGTGGATAGATAATTGGCTCAATAGCCATGAGCCAAGGGGTCATTATTAATGGGCCCATGTCAGAATGGCAGGTAGTTTAAATGGAGTTCCATAGGGGTCTGTCCTGGGCTCAGTGCTGTTCAATGTGTTTATTAATTTGAATGCTGGCATAGACAGCTTCTTGAGCAAGTTTGCAGATGACACAAAACTGGGAAGGATTGCAAACATATTGGAGGATGTAAGCACAATCCAGGAAGATTTTAAGAGATTAGAAAGGTAGGGTAGAGTTAGCAGGATGAAGTTCAGTGCAAATGCCAGGTGCTACACCTTGGGAGGAATAATTGAAAACACAAATATGAAATGGGTGATGCCTGGCTGAATAACAGCTCTGTGGATGAGGATTTGGGAGCCTTGGTAGACCACAGGCTCAACATAAGTTTTCAGTGTGATACAGCCTTACAAAAGGTGAATGTGGTTTTGAGCTACATCAATAGAAGTATTAGGAGCAAGACATGGGAGGTGATAATGGCCCTCTATTCAGCACTGGTTAGGCCTCATCTGGAGTACTGTATGCAGTTCTGGGCTCCACATTTTAAAAATGACATGGAGAAGTTAGAGAGGGTCCAGAGGTGGGCAACAAAGATGATTAAAGGTTTGGAAAGCAAGTCATATGAGGAGAGGCTAAAGGAGCTAGGCACGTTCAGCTTGTGGAAGAGGCACCTAAGAACGGATGCAATAGCAGTCTTCAAATACTTGAAGGGTTACCATAAAGGAGAAAGAAAGCACCTTGTTTCTCTTGCTGCAGAGAGGAGGACGTGGACCAATGGCTTGAAATTGCAGCAAAGTAAGTTTAGATTGGATACCCAGAAAAACTTCGCTGGTAGAACAGTGAGGCAGAAGAATAGCTGCTTAGGAAAGTTGTAGACTCTGTCACTGGAAGTGTTCAGAAAGAGGTTAGACAGCCACTGGTCGGGGATGATAGAGGGATAGCTATGCCTATGTTCTACCATGGGTATTTCCCATGCTTCTGGGTTTTGTGGGTTGCTCTCCCCTTTCTGCTACATGTACCAGGGTGTTTTTAAGCCTTCCCAGAGGCATTGAGTGTTGGCTACAGACGTTGACTGAGGTACGCCAGTGCTCCTGCTGGAACCAAAGCCAGAGGTTCCTATCTAACGGGACTTGCACCTCCGCTCAGGGTCAGATCAATTGTTGTATTTGGGATCAGGAAGGAATTTTACCCCATGGTCAGATTGCTATGGACTGTGGGGGGGGTTGTCTTCCTCTGTTGCAGGGAGCATGGTCCTCTATCCAGGACCTCTTGAGTGTACATTAACAACACTTTATAGAAGCATGACATTGGCTGCCATGGTTCCCCTACTTTACCTGGGGCAGGTTAGGTTCTTAAGTCTGTATTGTGTTAGGTTTGCTGGTAGTCTTATGTAGTTTAGATTATGGTTTGGATATGCGTGTTCCTGTCACAGGCAGGGGGTTGGACTGGATGGCTTCTGGAGGTCCCTTCTAGCCCCACTTCTCTATGACTCTATGAACAGAAAAAAAAGAAAAAGAAAAAAAGGAAATAAAAAGCCTTAAAGCTAGGAGTGCACCAATAGAGATTCTGGGGGGTGATACCGATAGCTGATATTTAAGGAGGCATATCAACTGATAGCAATCCGACATCCGATACAGCTGTCTCCAGGTGGTCAGTCCGGTATGGTGGAAGGGGAGGGGAAGGGAAGAGGCATGGGGGGGCAGACCAACACCCCCTGTGGGGAGGGATGGGGCAGTGGCAGACGCTGCCCAGCTGGGGCAGGGGGCTGTGCATGGGACGGAGCTGCGGCTCATGGGGTAGGAGTAGCTCCTGCTGCTGCTTGCACCCCAGGAGGGCAGAGGCAGGGGGTGGGGCGAGCTGCGCTGCAGTGTGAAGTTGGAGCCTGTGCTGTGCAGGGCTTTTCTCGCCGAGGGCTGGGCCCAGTTGAATGCCCTGCTTCCACCCAAGTGCTGAGAAAAGCCGGGGCTGTGCCCCACCCCCACACTGCTTCCAACTTACCAGCTGGAGGCAGCTCACCACACAGCCGGTTCTGATCCGTGCTGTGCTGTAGCTGCGCACAGCATGGGCATTTATTGGCCCCATAATGCCAATATCCGATATAGACAATTTTCTTCATACTGGTACTGATCCAATATTGGACCGATGTATCGGTGCACCTCGACTTAAAGGTAAAATGTTATAAAGATGTTTAATCTAAAGATTCATCCACTATATTTTCTTCTCATTTTAAGGCTGCTTCATAATAACTCTAAAAACCTTCACCTGCTTTTGCTTTGCCCAATACTGCCAAATAATATTTTGGCCTTTAATATTTACAGTTGCTATATTCTGTTTTTAAAAACCTTGGGCAGCACTGCTTCTTGCCCTATATTTTTTGTCTTACAAACTCTTCCCTCATATAAGTCAATCAGTTCCCCTCACCTTTTCTTCTATTTGCAACTTCTATCTAACTTGTAAAGCGTTTATTAAGGACTTGTTCTTATGAATACATGTAGGAATAAAATGAATGCAGAGTGGCTGAAAACATTACCATTTCGGCCTGAAGTGGTGTAAATAACATCACAAGAATCAGGCTCAGTGTTTCCCCATTTTAAGCATCAGGATCCAAGTGCTACATAATCCTTGGCACTAGCTCATTTGCAGGGTAGGCGAATTTTTTGATTGACAGTACTTTTTACAACACTGAAAACCTTTCTGCAGTTTCAGTCCAGTAGAACTCACTTTTATTTTTCTTTGGCTATTACATCACTTCATTCCCAATGGTGTGTCAGCTTAATCTACTGGTTATCTACTACATCTACTGTATTTTAAGGAAAAAAGAAATAGACACTTTTTGAATGTTAAGAGCCTGAGCTGTGGATCTCTTACAACCTCTACACACCAGCGAATACAGTTCTATCTTAACTTCATAATTTCATAGTTTCATAGTTGTTAGGGTCGGAAGGGACCTAAGCAGATTATCAAGTCTGACCTCCTGCCATGGGCAGGAAGGGATACTGGGGTCAAATGACCCCAGCTAGGCGGCTGTCCAGCCTCCTTTTGAAGACCCCCAGGGTAGGGGCAAGCACCACTTCCCTTGGAAGTTGGCTCCATCTCCTAGCTGCCCTGACTGTGAAGTAGTGCCTCCTGATATCTAGCCTGAATCTACTCTCTGTCAACTCATGGCCGTTGTTCCTTGTTACTCCTGGTAGTGCTCGGGGGAACAGGGACTCTCCCATTGCCTGCTGGTCCCCCTTGGTAAGTTTATAGACAGCCACTAGATCCCCTCTCAGCGTTTTCTTGTGGAGGCTGAGCAGGTTCAGGTCCTGTAGTCTCTCCTCATGGGGCCTGCCCTGTTGCCCCCTGATCATGTGAGTGGCCCTCCTCTGGACCCTCTTGATGCTGTCCACATCCCTCCTGACGTGTAGCGCCCAGAACTGGATGCAGTACTCCAACTGAGGCCTGACCAATGTTGCATAGAGGGGGAGGCTCACCTCCTTGGACCTGCTCGTGATGCATCTATGGATGCATGAAAAGGTATGGTTAGCCTTCCTGACCGCATCCCTACATTGGTGGCCCATATTCATCTTGGAATCAGTAGTGACACCAAGATCCTTTTCTGCCTCTGTGATGACAAGAAGGGAGTTCCCTAGCCTGTAGGTATGCTGCTGGTTCTTCCTCCCCAGGTGCAACGCCTTGCACTTGTCCATATTGAAACCCATGTTATTCTCATCTGCCCACCTCTGTAACCTGTCGAGATCTAGTTGTAGGCTGTCCCTCTTTTCTAGCATGCTCACTTCTCCCCACATGTTAGTGTCATCTGCAAACTTGAACAAGGCGCTTTTCACCCCCTTATCCAAATCGCCAATGAAGATGTTGAAGAGTGCAGGCCCTAGGACTGAGCCCTGGGGATCCCCACTGCCCACATCCCTCCAGGTCAAAAATGACCAGTCCACCACCACTCTGGGTGCGACCCTCCAGCCAATTTGTGACCCATCTGACTGTGTAGGTGTCGACACCACAGTTGCCTAACTTCTTCCCTGGTAACACAAAGGGACATAACATAAGCCCTTGGGTATGGCCACCAAGTCATTCTTGTGTATGGGCAGATCATAGCCATTATTACATCCCAGGGGTTATAAAAGTGGTCTGAAAGCAGGTCATTGGCTGTCCCCAGCTCTGGCTTTATTCTGGAGGATGATTTCTCTCACCTCCAGCCCTAGCACAGGGCCCTCTGTTTGCTTATTTAAACATTGTATGGGTGATAAACAGGTTTGCCCATAGAGCATTACATTAAAAATATTTGCAGTGGGTGACAACTGTAATTGTGCTTGTGACCTGATTTTATAGACTAATTCCTTGCCCAGCCCTATGTGCACTCTGAACTTGTTAATGTATAACAACATTTGTCTGATGAAAATGTTTCACCCATAACTCATAAAAATGAAGAATTGTCCTTGCATTTTTAAACACGGTGGAGATCGTTTGATGTTTTTTCATACTTTCTACCCTAGTTTCTCAAGTACTTTTTAATTTTTGATAGGTCTCTTAGAGACTTTCCAGAATAACAATGGACTACTTGATCAAATTCAGAAGTGTCTAGAGGCTTATTTGGAGTCCAAGAGAGTTATCTTCCCCAGGTTAGTAAAAAGTGATAGCAAACAATCTATGCAGTCTGCTGATTGACATCAATAGAGAAAAGATGAGTATTGAATGTTGTATGCTATGATACTAATGCAAATAAACATAACTATGCTATCCATTATAATTTGCATTATATTATCATGCTTAATTCTGGTATTTTAAACAACAAAAATGTTTCCTTTTTCTTTTGAAGCATTTTATATCTGAAGTCGTGAATACTGTTTATTGTATTGCACAGATTTTACTTTTTATCAAATGATGAGCTCCTGGAAATTTTGGCCCAGACTCGCAATCCTCAAGCCGTTCAGCCTCATTTAAGGAAATGCTTTGATTCAATCATTAAGCTAGAGTTTGCCCTGATGATGCCAGCAGAGGGAGAACAGGAAAAGGTTTTTACTAATGATATTTTAGCAATGTTGTCCCCAGAGGGGGAAAGGGTAAGCATTTCTTTTTATTGATCTTTTTGTGTTTTTAATAAATATATGTTTTCCAAATACCTAGAAGGAAAAGTTAAGAACACAACTGTTATAGATGAATAAAATACAGAACAGGCCCAGTTCACCAGTTTATGATGGGTATAGCTCTATTTTTCTAGAGGTTAGTTTGAAAGAGGCAGGATTTCTTAGGGTGCTATCTTTTATTGGACTACCTGCATAGTTGGGATAAACTTAAAGTTTCAAATACTTGAAGGGTTACCATAAAGGAGAAAGAAAGGGGATAAACTTAAACAAGCTTTTGAATACAAGACATTCTTCATCAGGTCTGAGCAGTGAGAGCTAACACAGCACAGTGAAAGATACCAAACAAAAACAGTTGTAAGGGGTGTGGAAGAAAAATTCCCAGGGGTAGCAGAGTTACAATTAGCAGAAGAGAAGCTGATAACTGGAAATCAAGGCCTACTAAAAGGAGGATTGTAAGGTCTGAGAGGGAGTGGTTGTTCTGTGAGAAATGTGCTCCTAATTCAAATTCAAATAATGGTATATGTGTGTCTCTGTCTTTTATATTTTTTCTGTGGGAGTTTATTCTGATGTGTACTTGCTATTTAGTTTCACCCACGTAGTTGCCATGAGGGTATTTGGTGTGTTGGATCAACTATATCACATTTTGAGAAAGGCATGTGTAGGAACCATGCATTCTGACTGATTTTGTTATGGGGGATTTTGTTTGTATTAGCAGTGGAGATGTGTTGACAGGTTAAGCATTTCTTGATGAGGCAAGGCTGCATCCCAGTTCATGTTCGTTGGGCAGTGGGAAGTGTGTTTCTGATGATGAGTTGAGCAAGGTTGAGGGATTGTGTGAAACCTAGGAGTAGAGGGGCTGGGAATATTTCTCTTGAGTTCTGATCTTTGTTGAGTGTAGATAGGCTTAGCAGAATTAGATTTTTATTTTTTTAAAATAATTTGGATGGATAAAATTGATGTTTATTTTTAAGCATTTATTTTGATTTTTATAAATTAGAAATTTCAGGATTGCACAACATTAAGCGGGGCGGGGGGACAGACAATTTAGTAATGACAATATACTGTTAAAAGCTTTATAAAATCACATCAAAATATAAAAAGTAAATATCCATAAATCAATAAATCATACCTGTTTTAAATCATTCTCTTTATTCTTTGGAAAAAGCCAGGTGGGCAGGGACCAGAAGAGGAGGGCAGCGGCATGCCCAGAGCTGTGGGAACACAGGGAGAGGTGGCAACCTCCCTGGGTTCCCTGTCCCTCTCCCCATCCGCACTTAGACAACCTGGCCTGGGCAGGACTCTTCTGTTACCAGGCTGGAGCCTTGAATACTCTTCCCCCCACCACACACTTTGGGTAGAGGGTTGTTTAAGTTGTCTGTTATTTCCCTCCAGGCTTCCCACACCTGTGAACAAGCAGCTTAATTGATGACAAGTCATTAGGTGGCCCATTGCTTTCCTCTTTAACCCCTCCACCCTCTGTCCCTCTCTTTACTGACCAGTAACAGGGATAAAGATTTTCTGTTACAGCCTCCTTTCTGTAAATTTCAATTATTACCAACAGAAATATTTTTCCATTGGTCTGTGAGTGTGAGTTGAAATTGCACTTATTGATGTTTATTCATAAAAATTGAATCCTGCCGAGCCTAAGTGTAGGCTGTAATTGTCTGCTGATTCTTCTGATTGGTTCCATTGGTGATAATGAAGGGTGTTGGGTCACAAGGGGGTTTCCTTTGGTTTTGCTACTGCAGGGTATTTGGATAATCTGTTTCTCTACTAGAACATCCTTGTTATGTGAAGGAAAATTTTAGGCTGGTCAGATGGGCATCACAGATTTTTTTCAGAGTAGATGTGGTGGTATCTGTAGATTACAGATTTTTTGGTGTGCTCAGGTTGATTGCTGGTCCTGTGGACATAAGTATGGTGGCTCATGGACTTTTGGTGTATGGTGGTTTATAGGGTACCATCCCAGAGGTGGATTGTGGTATCTAGAAAGTTTAGGAATATTCCAGAGAAAATTTGGTCAAGGAATAATTGTTGTTAAACCTGTAGTGGAAGTCAATAGTAAGTGAATCTAAGTGTTCAGTCCAGATGATAAAAATATTGATGTAACGCAGGTATAGTGCAAGTTTAGTACAGTTTTTCAGAAGTTTTTCCTCCAGGTTGGCATATTGAAGGGTGATCTTGTGGTTTAGTTTGACATAATTAGAGTGAAGTAATATACCAGTGAATTGGACCTGATTTTTTTTTGCTGCTCCATTAATTAATCTTAGAAAACATATGCAATACTACAATTTGAATACTACAGTTTAATGTGTAAATTCTGCAGAAATGTTACCATCATGATTAATCTAACAATTTATTGTAGGTTAGTTTAGGGAAGGGACTCAAAGCCAGAGGGAATGTAGAAGACTGGCTTGGTAAAGTAGAAGAAGCAATGTTCACTTCTCTTAGACGTCTAACTAAAGCTGCCATTGCTGATTATCAAGCCAGAGTTAGAATGGAATGGGTTGTTGCTGGACACCCATCTCAGGTAAGCTATGCTAATATTTGTGTTGATTTTTTTTTGCCTACCTACCTACTTAAACTTTGATATTGCCAACATTTACATATATTTTATGTGTGTGAGAGTACCTCAGTTTAAGTATTTGTATGCCTGCAGGACCTTGTCTTTACTTATTTTCATGACTCCCATGATTATTATTTATGGATTTTTGCTGTTTTGCAAAATATTTGCTTTGCAAACCTTTCTAAAATAGAATCGTGGCTGTTTTTGTTACAGGTTATACTGACCGTTTCTCAACTCATGTGGTGCCGTGATCTAACCCAGTGCCTAGAAGGGGAGGATTATGATCGCTTACAAACTCTGACAGAGTTTGAGAAAATAAACTTTGATGTGAGTTTTTATTTCCACAAACCTCTTCTTGCATCAAATGGATTTAATGTTTTTCTAGCTTGAGCCAGTCTTGAGCATTAGTTCAGCAATGATTTTCACAAGGAAAGTGATAATTTTTCTTGTCTAAGTGGTAAGATTCTCTATCCAGTCTGTTTTACTTAGCTAATAGCCACACATTTAAGCATCCTGAGTCTTACTCTACCAAGAAGCAGCAGTGTAAATGGCAGGCACCTAGATTGTACCCTTACTTGAAATCTCTATGGGGTTTGATAGAAATGGCATCGAGAGCAAAAGAAGGTTTGGAAATGTGGTGCAGCTATCATTATTTATCTACTAAAGTTCCTGAGTCCACTTACTCAGGAAGGTCAACACAAGTTAATCTCCTGCAAAGGCCCTTAAAGAAGCAAGAAACCTGTCAATAAGGAACTTTACTGTCTAACTATATTTAGAATCCTAGAAAATTAGGATTGGAAGCTACCTCAGGAGACCATCTAATCTAACCCCCTGCTCAGAGCAGGACCATTCCCAACTAGATCATCCCAGCCAAAGCTTTGTCTATCTAGGTCTTAAAAACCTCTAAAGATGGAGATTCCACAACTTCTCACGTAACCTGTTCCATTGCTTTACTACCCTCCTAGTGAGAGAGTGTTCCCTAATATCTAACTTCAACTTCCCTTGCTGCAACTTGAGATCATTGCTCTTTGTTCTGTTATTTGCCACCACAAAGAGCAGTCTAGCTCCATCTTCTTTGTAACTACTCTTTAGGTAGTTGAAGGCTGCTATTAAATCCCCCATCAGCCTTTTCTTCTTCAGGCTAAATAAGCCCAGTTCCCTCAGCCTCTCCTCTTCAGTCATGTTTCTCAGCCCTCTAACCATTTTTGTTGCCCTCCACTAGACTCTCCAATGTATCCACATTCTTTATGTAATGGGGTGTCCAAAACTGGACACAGTACTCCAACTGTGGTCTCACACCTGCAAATAGAGAGGAAGAATCACTTCCCTTGATCATGCTGGCAACACTCAAACTACCACAGCCCAGTATGCTGTTAACCTTCTTCAAAACAATGGCATACTGTTGGCTCATATTTGGCTTATTGTCCATTGTAATTCCCATGTTCTTTTCTGCAGAGCTGCTCCCTAGCCAGTCAGTCCTCAGTCTGTACCAATGAGTAGGATTGTGAGCACTTTGCATTGTTCTTATTGAACTTCATGAGATTTCTTTTGGTCCAATCCTTCAATTTGTTGAGGTCTCTCTGAATCCTAGCCCTACCCTCCAGCACATATGCTACTCTACCCAGGTTGGTGTCATCCACAAACTTGCTGCAGATGTGCTTCATCCCATCTTCCAGATCGTTGATGAAGATGTTGACCAAAACTGGCCCCAGGACTGACCCCTGAGACACTCCACTTGATACCAACTGCCAACTAGACATTGAGCCACTGATTATTACCCTTTTCAGCACAATAACCCAGTCAGTTTTCTCTCCACCTTACAGTTCATTCATCCAGCCCGTATTTCCTTAGCTTGCCTGTGAGAATGTGGGAGATGGTAGCAAAAGCCTTGCTAAATTCAGCGTATATCACCAATGTTCCCTCTAAGGTGTAGCAATCCATGAGCATGCTGCTTTGGGCCGTGAGTGTGCCGCTTCAATCTGTTCCCAAATTGGTCCTGCCTCCCCATTTTGGCGCACACCAGGGGAATGCCTGCATTCAGGAGCATAAGACTAGAAGGGACCTGCTGGGAAATCCCAGGCAGGGCCTCTGCACATGCTGGCAGATTACTGTGCAAAGGAGTCCACAACATCCACTCCAGCCCCTTTCACACACTGTAGATCCAAGGCAGCCCTTGACCCAAAACCCCACTGTGGGCCACAGAATGGGAGCAGGACACACAATGGGAGCACCAAGACCTTTGCCATGGCAGTGGCAGGGCGTTTCTTGGGCAAGATGTGTTCAAACAGACCTAGACAGCTGACCATGCCTCATGCTAGAGGCAGGCAAAGCCCCCAGAGTCCTTGCACCTGGAAGGTCTCTCAATACCTCTGGGGGCACCAGCACCCCCTCTCCCAGCCCATTTCCCACCTTTGGCCGTGGCCAATGTCCACAGCTTAAAGTTGAGAGGGGCAAGCTCTTCCTTGCTCCTTCAGGTGACCAGCAGAAGCCCTGAAGCCTGGGGCTATGATCCACCAATCTCCTCTCACATGGCAGGTTCTCCATTCCTCCAACTGCCCCAGGCCAGAGAGACACATGGCATCAGGGCTCAGGACAAAGTTCACCCACAGGGGCTGGGGAGGGGAGCAGTTCCCCAGAGCTGTCAGAGCCCCAGCCCTCGCGTCTGCCTTGCCTCAGGGAGGAGCCGCCGCCTGCCCTGTGCTGCTTTCCCTCCCCATGGGGATGCCGGCGCGGTGAGGAGCGAGGAGCAGAGTGGAGTGGCCCCCGTGCAGCCGAGTGGTAACTTACCACTGGTAAGTGTCCTGCACCGGTCCTGGTGCCTCCATCATGCTCTGCACCCAAAGTTTACAAGAAGTTGCAGCCCAGCTCCTTTCCAGGCAGGTACACAGCATTAAAAAGTTACTGCGTGGCAAGATTTTTTTTATTGTGCGTGGCTGCGCATACACGCAGCTTAGAAGGAATCTTGTATATAGTCTCCCTGCATCCACAGAGTCAGTCATGTCATAGAAGGCTGTCCCAAGGAGGGGTCAGTGGCGAGGTCACAGGCCTGGAATGTTACAATGCCCATGGTGCTTGCCTCACTATTGGCCCACTGGTTTTGCACCCCACCAGGCACTTGGAGCCTCTTAACCCTCGGGTGGGTCTCACTCCCACTCTCCTGCCACACCTTGATTGTCAGAAAAATGCTGATGGAATGGGAGGTTCCTCCAGAAATAGGAGCTGTACTTTAAAGAAATTGTAGTGATGGCACAGAAATTAACCATTCCCGATGAGTAGGAAGACTACTTAGCAAGTATGGCAGAAGACCAGCTTGGCTTAGCAGAGAACTCTTCAATGAGCTAAAGTCTAAACAGAAGTTTACAAGAAGTGGAAACTTGTACAAATGAGTAGGGAGGAATACAAGAGTACTGCTTGCAATCTCCTTGGTTTTACTCGAGATGCATTGGTTGATACATGCCAGAGTATTGTTTGCCCTGCTGACTACAGCATCACACTGATGGCTCATGTTCATACTATAGTTTATTATTACTCATAGATCCCTTTCAGTCATCGTGCTACTCAGTTTGGCACCACCAAGCCTGTAAGCATGTTGGGGATTGTTCATCCCCAGATGGAGCACTTTTTATACTTCTCAACGTTGAACTTCATCTGGTTCCGATCCACCCAACTGACCAGCCTGTCTAGGTCTTCCTGTATCTGCAGCCTATTTTCAAATGTAACCACACTCCCCCGTAATTTGGTATAATCCGCGAACTTGGCCAGTGAGCTCTTCACCCCCACATCCAAATCATTGATAAAGATGTTGAAAAACACTGGACTGAGCACAGACCCCTGAGGGATACCACTGGCCACTTCTCACCAGGATGACACAGGTCCATTCACTAGGACTCTCTGGGTCCTACCCCACAACCAACTTCCTATCCACCTAACTGTTGAGCAGTTAAGCCTCTAATCCTCCAATTTTCCCATGAGAACATCATGGGATACCAGATCAAAGGACTTTTGGAAGTCTAGGTATACAATGTTGACCTTTCTGTTATCCAGGTGGCAAGTTACCTGGTTGTAGAAGGAGATGAGATTGGTCAGACAAGACCTGCCTGAACTGAAGCCATGATGGCTGTAGTTCTGAATCCTACCTTTTGCAAGCTTATCACACATAGACTCCTTGATGAATTTTTCCAGGATTTTCCCAATTAGAAGTTAGTCTAATTGGCCTATAGTTGCCTGGTTCCTCTCTCCTCCTCATCTTGAAGATGGACACAACACTGGCCCTCTTCCAGTCTTCAAGAACCTCTCCCAAGCACCACGAGTTTTGTAAGAGTTTCTCCAGAAGTCCCGCGATGACTTTGGCCAGCTCCTTCAGCACTCTCGGATGAAGTTCATCTGGTCCTGCTGACTAATAAATGTCTAACTTTTCTAACTGATCACACACCAGCTCAACATCAATAGTACGAAGGCAGTCATTCATACTATGCCCATTCTGAGCCTTATCTAGTATGATTTCCTCCTTAGTCCAGTGAAATAATGAAGCAAAGTAGTCATTCAGGAGTTCAGTTTTCTCCTGAGTGTTGGTAGTATAGGTTATTTGAATTGCTTTGCATCACTGGTGATTTTTTTGAGTAGGTTGACCTGGCAGTGCTCATCTCCTCTCCAGGTATGGATGGCTGTTGGCTCACAGTGACCTCATCTGCCCTTTGACAGGTCTTGTTTTTAGTCCTGCTGGGTGTCCACACACCTAGGCTAGCCCAGGTGGGGGGGTGCCAGTTTAGTCACTGACAACCCGACCATGGAATAGGCTGGTCTGCTTTACATGAGAGACCTGGCCTGACAAGCCAGAGTGATTGAAGTCCCTCATATTTCTTTCATCAATCCCACCTTTCCAGTGCTTTGGAATCTAGTTCCAAACAAAGCTTATGGAAGGCAAAGAAGCACAGAGGGGTGCCTAAGGATATGGGTATTTATTTACTGGGTCTGTGGATTTATTTATTGGTCTGTTTGGCTTGAGGATATTGCAGTCAAGTATATCTAACTGCCAGCATTACTCTAATAAACCTTGTGACCATGCAGCTAGGGGTGCATGTCTGGTTCAGAGCATGGCTGGTAGAAGGACAGTGTTTAAAATGTGGGGTAGAGGCTAGCCAAAAGCAGGAAGAGGAATTCTTAGGGTGGTGGCAAAACACTTAATACCAATATTTTCCAGTTGATATTGGATAACATTTAGCTCCCCAACAAAGACAATATTTAGGAAATAGAGTATTCAGCTTCCGAATCAACAGTGTGTGTTGATTTTTTCCCCCCTGTCATTTCTTCAAATGCCTTTTTCTGTATTTTAGAGTTGGTAAATTCATATCTTTTGTTTTGTTTGTATTCACAACCATTTGAAAACAATCAGATTCATAAAAAATGTAAGCAAGCTTTATTTTAATGATTCTTAGGTGTAAAATAACCATATTCTAAATAACTACATTTTCTCTAGGTATATATCGTTTTGCTTCAACTTGCAATTCTTAGCTCCAAAATATATCCCCGGCTATACTAATTTGTACCAGCTGAAGCTCTGACCATTTCTTTTAATAATTTTTAAGCACAGGAGTAAGATACTTAAGCACATTTTGTTTTGTTTTTCAGAGATTAAATGCACTGGCAGGATTAGTCCGTGGTAGTCTTCCTAAATTACACAGAAATATAGTAACAGCACTGATAACTATTGATGTACATGCAAGAGACATTGTTAGTGAACTTGTTACAGAAAAGGTAATGTTATTTTTTTCTGAAGTAGCTTAGATAAATATGTACACAAAACTAACTGCTTTGAATCACTTTATTAAAAAATCACTGCATGTCATCTTTATAGGTGAATTCTGTTGACAGTTTTGAATGGCAAAGACAGCTACGTTATTACTGGGACTTGGATCTAGATAACTGCGTTGCTAGGATGGCTTTATCCCAGTATATCTATGGCTACGAATACCTGGGTGCATGTCCAAGATTAGTGATAACTCCACTGACAGTATGTATTTTCCTACAGTTTTATCATTATTTAAATAGAAGTTTGCTGTCTTAGAAATGCTAGTAATGGAGGGACTATTAGGTAGGTATTGATATTTAATACTCTTAGTTTGATGCATACCCAAAGCAGGCGTATGCAGATTTTGTGAGTTCCATCTACAAAGGGAAAATAGACAAAGTCAGATAGATACAAAGACAGCGGCCTTGTTACTGTCAGTTACACCTTGAGTTAAAATACCCACCATGTCCACTCATACCTCTGCAGAGGTGTCACCTTCAATATTCAGCAAATCTGAGCATGTGTCCTACTAGGTTGAGGGTTCAGCAATATCTGTCAGCATGAACTGCGCGGATGACTAGCCTAGATCACAACATTGACATTCTTGAAAACCAGGCTAGTGTACAATGAGGGATGTAATAATACTGGTTGATGAGAGTTTTGCTAGGACAAGAATGTTGTAATTTGGCTGTGTGTGCGCTGATCATTTGGCCATTCGTGTGCCCTCATTCTTAATGGTGAAACTATGTACAGTTTTCTGCTAATCTAATACACTGGGGCAAATTCTCAACTGGTGTAACTTGTCAGAGTTCCAGGAGGCAATGACATATTATACCAGTGGATGACCAGCCCTATGAGATCTGCTGTCATATAGTACATAAGGTATTTATATGCATGGCAGAGAACACATAAAATGTTTAATTTGAAAAAGCAGTAAGTGGGAAGCAACAGAAGTTTGTGCATCACATATGATGATAACACATGTATCTTCTCAGGATCGTTGCTACCTCTGCCTTATGGGAGCTTTACAACTTGACCTGGGTGGAGCCCCTGCTGGGCCTGCTGGAACTGGTAAAACAGAGACTACAAAAGACCTTGCAAAAGCATTGGCCATTCAGTGTGTTGTGTTCAACTGCTCAGATGGCTTGGACTACAAGGTGGGAGAACTGTATTATTCATTTATGCAATCTCACTTAAATCAATCAGATGGCATGGGCAAAATTGAATGCTGGATTTTTATCCTAGTGAAGTAACATAGGTCACATAAGAAGTATGCAGCAGAACTGGGAAACCAAACTGAATTTAAAAATCCTTTCTTTGGCTTAATTCTCTTCTTTGTCAAGATACTTTTGATGCAGGGAGGAGGGACCTTCCAAACATCCCCATTTTAAGAGTTCACCAAAGAGCCATATACCAGCTAGAATTGCCATATGGATTTCACTCCATCCTCTTTGTTACTCTCCTCTGTCTTGCTGTAGCCAACACCTCCCCCAGCAAGCTCCCTATGTCAGGGGAAAGGGACTGAGGTACTAACTGGCTCCATCAGTTTGGCACCAGTTGAAAATTCCTCCCTGCTGGAGACATTCTCAGCTATGGCAAGATTTTGAGCCTCTTAATTAGTATAAAAGGGCATGGAACTGAGACTGAGGCTCTGGCCCCTGTACTGAGAATGTTTGTCATCTTTAGAATTTGAATTCATCTGCAACTTTCAAATGACTTATTTTCTCACTTATAAACGTGTTACACTAAAGAAGACAATTCAGGAAAGGCTTTGGGTTTCACAGATCATGCAGCATCTTTCTGGAGAATGTGGGCTCTTTTTTTTTAAAAAAGTGTTTACCGTCACAGAAGTGCACTTAAACAAGCAGTGTACTGAAGAACATGCAACAATTACATGCCTATTTGTAAAAGTTCCTGTTTTCCTTTCCCAGTGGTGTATAGTTTTCCTATGGCTAACTGATATAAGAATACTCACTGATGTCTGCTTGCTTTCAACAACTCTTTCTGTTTCCTGTACAGGCAACCCCTGCTTAATGCTGTTTCACTTAGCTCTGTTTAGCTATAATGCTCATTTTAAATTGATACCTGATTCCACTTAGTGCTCAGCAAGTTTCGATATAACGCTTGCAGTCACCATCTTGAGTCATTAAAAACACTTGCAGTTGCCATCTTGGGTCATCAAAAACTTCCGGTTTCGCTTAACACTTGTTTCAATTAACACTCAGTTTTTCAGGAACCAATTAAGAGCACTAAGCGGGGGTTGCTTGTACCCATTTCCTTTCTTTATTTCTTTTGTTTCAGGCCTCAGGACCATTGTTACGACATCCCTTTTCTCTGTTCCCCGTTTTTAGTTTTAAAATGTTCTTCACAATGCAGCGAACTTGAAATGCTTGACAACAAACATCTAATTGGAAGGAAATGTTTTTTAAAAATGAGGCTTAGTTTTCTTCTATGGGCTCCTTCTTTAAGTATCCTGTTGTGTCCCTTGACATGTGCTTTTGGCCTTACATCATAACATATCTTTTACATCAGTCAAAAATGGGGGTCCCATTCTTTTCTAAACTGTACAAACCAGCCAGTTCCCTTGTCTTCCTCTCCATCCCATTCTGACATGTCTCTTCCTCTGAGACTTGACTAAATACATTTATAAAGTTTTCATCAGTGCGTTGTGAAACCCTGCATAATCTTTGGCCATGTTATGGTTTCAGATGATGGGACGTTTCTTCAGTGGTTTGGCTCAGTCTGGAGCATGGTGCTGTTTTGATGAATTTAATCGAATTGATATTGAAGTTCTATCAGTGATTGCTCAGCAGCTAATTACTATTAGGAATGCTAAAGCTGCAAAGGTAATTATCTTTTATATTGGATAACAAAAGAGAAATAGTGTGTTATGTTAATGTTTGTGAAAAAGTCGGGATTATTGGCAGTCCAGAACTGATTTATTTTTATTTAGCCACAGATCAGGTACAGCATGTGCTGGTGCAGCAGCACAATCATCCGTACAAACGCAACTCTCCTTTACTTTAGATAAGTACCTCCAGGGGCCATAGAAGTTGTGAATCTCCATCCTGCATACTCCGTTCAGTCTTTGTCCTTTATTACTAGATTGCCAGCAACAGTGTCAAACTATAATAATTAAGGCCTTGAACAAACCAACAGTTGCTGCTGCCCCTATTTTTTACTTTTGTTTGCATAAAGACACATTGAAGTCACTGGGGTTATGAGCTGTAGAAAAAAAGTCATGGTTGCCACTGTTTGCAGGATTGGGCATTGATTGTATTTTCTATGATGTTGAACTAAAATTAACAGCTTGTGACAAGAGAGGAAATCCTCTTTTAACAGTTTTATTTAATGCTGGCTATTAAATACTTAGGTTCTTCAGATTCTTATTTTTCAGTAAAATGAAATCAGTTGTGATTTTCTTTAACTTAAATGAACTTTAAAATGAAACATAGTTCAAAAGTTAGTTCCAATACAGTTCTTCAGAGGTTATTTCATTGTTATTTTCAGTAAATAGTATGCACTAGACATCATTAAATTAATTTCACTTGCGCTCTAAGACAGATTTTTAGGTTAGAGTTCATAAGTATGTTTCTGTAGTGCATAGTTCTTCCTTCACAGAATATTAGATGTTTTCACCTTTTGCCACTTTTTAAAGCCTCTCCAAAGCATCTGGTAAATGACTAGTTAATTTTAATTCCATTCCAGGCATGTTGTGATCTGAGTGTTTGTCATATCACATCACAGATAGTATTACACAGGGTTGGGCAATTATTTGGGCCAGGGGGCCACTTAGGAAGTTTAGTTGATCTGTTGCAGGTCAGGTCAGCACCCCCCAGCCCACAACAGCTGACCAGAATTCCCTAAGTGGCTCTCCTGCGGGCTCAGGCTCAGCCAGATGGATGGGATGAGGCTGTGGGCAGACAGGAAGCAGCATCTGGGAGTGGGACAGGTGGCCAGGGCTGGGGCCGGGGTTGGAACTGGGATCTCTAGGTAGTGACAGCTTGGGGCCAGGGCATAGAGCAGAGCCACGATCCACTTCCTGCATCCCACACACCCTGCGACAGGTGATGGTTCTGTGGGCAGGGGTGTGTGGGGAGTGGATTGTGGGTCTTCCCTGAGCCCTGACTCCACATCATCACCACCCAGTGATCCTAGGTTCTCCATGGAGATCGGCTAGGACCCATGGTGACAGGGTGTGCAGGCGAGCAGATGGGAGGGGCTGTGGGTGGGCGGGAAGCAGCATCTGGGAATGGGATGGGTGACCGGGGCCAGAGCCTGGAGCAGTCATGATCTGTTCCCTGCATACCCCTGCCTGCAGAACCAGTGCCCATCTCAGGCGCATTGGGAGCAGATTGTGGCTCTGCCCTGCATCCCAGCCTCGTGCTATCACTGCCCCATGATTACGATTCCAGCCCTGCCCTCCTGTCCTGCTCCTGCACACTGCTTCCTGCCCATTTGCAGCCCATCCAATCTACCCAGATGTGTGTGCCCTGCCCTCAGGAGTCCCAGCTGGTTTCCATGGAGATCCTGGGATCGTTGGGTGGTCATAGCGTGGGGCTGGGACCCATGGCAGAGCTGCGATTCATGCCCTGCTTGCCCCTGCCCATGGACCCGTGTTCTGGCACAGGGTGTGTAGGGAGTGAGGAGTGGATCATGGTTTTGCTCTTGGTAGCTGTGGTACCTTTGGGAGGGCTGCCACCCTGTTTCCCCTCCCTGTGGTCGAACCCATCTTCCGGTTCTCTCCCAGTCTCACCTCACCTTCAGTCTCCTGCCTGCCATGACTTTGATGTTGGCCCCTAGGGCCGGAAGTAACTTCACTGGTCATCTTGTCTGCCCAGCCAAGTCAGCCTCCCACCTGGGACCTTGTGCTCTCCCTTAAGTACTTCCCTTTAAGGGAGTGCTCCCTTAGGCTTCTGAACACCCATCAGGACTTCACTGTCACAGCCTTGGCCCCCTTCTCTTGGCCTTGGTCCACTGTTTAAGACTTCAGCTCCTGGGTATCGGCCCTGCTTTGGCAGCAGCTTCTCCTGGGGTTCCAGTATCACCACTCCACTCTACACCCCTCTGGCTTGGGCCTAGCTTCTGGCATGTATAGCAAGGGAGTGCCACCCAGGCACCCCTGTAGCCACACCCCGGTTTTCTGGTCTCAGAACAGAACAAAAACACAAGTCAGCTGTTTCACAAAACATAGTCTCCCTCTCTCAGGGTAAATGTTGCCTGCAGTCCCTACTTCCATCGGAACCATCTCACCCCGGCTCCCCTGGGTGGCTTGGGTGCCTTCCTGCCTGTCTCTAGCAGCCCCTCTCTCCCAGGAGATCCTCTCCCTGCTGCAAGCAGGAGCTGCTATTTTGCACGGTCAGGGAGTGGGCTCATATCCCCCAAGCTTAGCCTCCTTCTGGCCATGTGAATGGGTCTTCTGCACCCCAGGACCAGGTACAGCTAATTGCTTCATTAGCCATCTAGGCCTTTTTAGTCCCTCACTCAGTGCACCTGGGCTGCTACTCCTTGTTTGCTGCCCTTCTAGGCCCTGGGTTTCCTATCCTCTCAGGCCTTCCTAATAACAGAGGCAGGGGTTCCCTGTTACAGTAACCAAACTGAAGTGAAGCCAAATGCCAAACAGATTTAAAAAAAACAAAAAAAAGCTCACAATTTTATATTTGTGATCTTTCCTGGAAAATGCTGTTACCAGATTTGCCCATTACTTTGGGGTGTGCTCATTTATTAGGGATAGTTTCTAGGGTCTTGGTGATTCTGTCAATGTGCTGCTTGTGTTACTATACGGAGCTGTATCTCTCCCTTCTGCAAGCCCTCACACCCAATGGAGCTATCTTGCAGGACTCAGTCTCAATGGGGCTGGGTTCCTCCAGTCACCAAATCAGTCATACACACAAACACACACAAATTAACGTGATACGCCTGACCTGGCTGGGTTGATCAGCATGGACAGGCTGACACCCTCATATGCCAAGAATCAGTTCATCAGAGCAACAATACACTGCAGTTAGACACAAGCACACAGGTAAACAGAATCCCTCTGAATCCGGCTGGGTGTCCAGCTGACACCCTCATGGGCCAGCATTCAGTTCATTAGGGCACGTCTGAGTCAAACTGGGTCAATCAGCCTGTACAAGCTGATCCCCTTATGTGTTTCAAACTCAGCACGTCCCAATCTTTGGCCTCTTGATGAGCAGACCCCACAATAATTTGGGCTTCACAGGGATCTTTAGCATAGGTAAAAGAAGCGTTGCTGCAGAGCACGGGAAGAAAGAGAAGCAGAGAAGGAAAAATATACCCAATTACTACCAGTTTGACTATAAAAGTTATTTATTGCTAAGCATATGAAATATATAATAGCACTAGTAGTAATAGACATGCAAAAGAAAAACAAACACCAACAATGACAATACTACCCTGGTTTCACTAAGTATTTGGGGAAACTTAGCTCAAGCTTAACTGATACAGTTCAGGTTCAGAAGTTTATGCCTAGAAAGAAGACAGAGAACGCTGGGATCTCACCTAGTCCACGGTACTCAGGCTGCAAAGCTGACAGGCACAGTCTGTAGCACAATCCTTGAAGAGAGAGATGATCTGTTCTTCCAGCGTCCCAAGAACGACAGGGGATGGTGTCAGCACAGGGGTTTTCTTCTTCTCCTTCTTTCCTCCTGCTTCTACTTCTTTTCCTTCCTTTTCCTCTTCTAGCAGCACACACACTTACAGATTTTTATACCCTCAGTTCAGCTGCTTCGAAGCACCCTCAGTAGTGTAAATCATTGTCTTTTCTATTGACAAGGGGTTATCTGGTTTGGACCATCTCAGGAAACTGATTGATAATCAGGAAACACTTAAGATTAGGGAGTAACCCAAATACTTGGGAGCCAGCTTGAAATTCCTATGGGTGGCAGATATACTGATGGGATATCTCATGGTTTCTTCAGGAACAATAGATAGCTTGCAGCATCAGGATTTTGGATTTTTACTTGTTGTGCACAAGCCTCAGCTTAGCATGACTTTTCCAGATCTTACTATAGTCTTTTAACAGACTTAAGACAATTATTGGGGTGCTCATAACCTTTTGTGGAGAGGACTCCCACCAGTCGTCTCGCGAAAAGTATGACAACACCTGTGATTAGGGCTCCAACAGGGTGGACGCTGTGCTGAACCCTTAACCATTGTTCAGATGTTGCCCATACCCCCTCTGACTCGGTCTCCTGCCTCAGCATTCCCTAACCTGGCAACCGAAGTTTTAGTCAATCAAGTTTAAATAGGCCTCCCATAGTGGGACCGGGGAATGTACGGCCTGAGATGCCTATTAAACTTAGAGGTGTGTGTGCGTCTGGGCGGGGGGAAGTCCTTAGTAAATCCAGATTAGAACTGGTCTGAAAAATGCTGAGCTGGGTCTGTGTGAACATGGGTTGATTAGCATTTGGAGCACAGATTCCCCATCATGCAGTGCTCCCCTGCTTCTCTGGTCCCAGAATTCACTGCAGTCTCTGCTTCAGGCTTTCTGTTCTCCATCTCTCATGTAAATGAATGGTCATCTGGTTCCATCTCCGATTTAAATTAGACCTAGGGCAGTTGTTTCACTCTTGTCACCCTTATCTGGAGGGTCTTAGGTGCGTCTCTCACTGCATCTTAATCAGTTTCATTTATGTAGAGGAGGGGAGGGACGGGGGTGAGTCCTTTGTGAGTCAGACAGACTGCATCCTGTGCCAGGGTTGCCCAAGAACACACAGCTGAGACGTAACAATGCAGTCCTATTTTTAAAGAAAATTCCAATTTTTCAGGAATGCAATATAAAATATATTTTTCACTTTCTCTTAAACAGCTCTTTCGATTTACGTTTGAGGGTCGTGAAATAAAGCTGGTCATGACATGTGCAGCATTCATAACCATGAATCCTGGCTATGCTGGACGAACAGAATTACCTGACAATTTAAAATCTCTCTTCAGACCATTTGCCATGATGGTTCCAAACTATGCCTTAATTGCTGAGGTATCTTTAAGTAGTTGGTACTATTAAGTGTGTTACAAGTTTATTTAAGGATGTTTATTACCATTTAGTATTAATGAACCACAGAATTAATTATCTTCAACTGTCTCTGACTCCTGGTTCAGCATCAGTTGTATCTGCTCAGTAATGGTTGCCATTAATTTGGTTATCCTTATCTTTGGATTTCTTTTTATACTGCTTCCCTGTAATAACCCTAACTACTAACTGCCTTTGTCACGGACGCTGTTCTTCTTTTTTGGACTTATAATAGGCCTAAGTTACTCAATTACTCAGAAATATAAGTCCATAATCTTAAAATAAGTTCTGTTCTTTTATTATATAGTTTTGTATGTATATGCATTTATTTTGCAGTTGTTAAGGCTGGACCTTGCAACATTTACCTACATCGTTGTGTATTTACTTGCACAAGTGTTTCAATTAAAGTAAATGGAACTAGTTATGTGAATAAGCACTTGCAAAGGCTTACAGCTCTAAGCATTAATATTTTCCCTAAATAAATGGATATAATGCATTAGGTACTGTAGAAAGAAGTAGATCACATTATTACCAAATTTGCCCATTACTTTGGGGTGTGCTCATTTATTAGGGATAGTTTCTAGGGTCTTGGTGATTCTGTCAATGTGCTGCTTGTGTTACTATACGGAGCTGTATTTCTCCCTTCTGCAAGCCCTCACCCCCAGTGGAGCTATCTTGCAGGACTCAATCTCAATGGGACTGGGTTCCTCCAGTCACCAAATCAGTCATACACACAAACACACACAAATTAACGTGACACGCCTGACCTGGCCGGGCTGATCAGCATGGACAGGCTGACACCCTCATATGCCAAGAATCAGTTCATAAGAGCAACAATAAAATGCAGTCAGACACAAGCACACAGGTAAACAGAATCCCTCTGAATCTGGCTGAGTGTCCAGCTGACACCCTCATGGGCCAGCATTCAGTTCATTAGGGCACGTCTGAGTCAAACTGGGTCAATCAGCCTGTACAAGCTGATCCCCTTATGTGTTTCAAACTCAGCACGTCCCAATCTTTGGCCTCTTGATGAGCAGACCCCACAATAATTTGGGCTTCACAGGGATCTTTAGCATAGGTAAAAGAAGCGTTGCTGCAGAGCACGGGAGGAAAGAGAAGCAGAGAAGGAAAAATATACCCAATTACTACCAGTTTGACTATAAAAGTTATTTATTGCTAAGCATATGAAATATATAATAGTACTAGTAGTAATAGACATGCAAAAGAAAAACAAACACCAACAATGACAATACTACCCTGGTTTCACTAAGTATTTGGGGAAACTTAGCTCAAGCTTAACTGATACAGTTCAGGTTCAGAAGTTTATGCCTAGAAAGAAGACAGAGAACGCTGGGATCTCACCTAGTCCACGGTACTCAGGCTGCAAAGCTGACAGGCACAGTCCGTAGCACAATCCTTGAAGAGAGAGATGATCTGTTCTTCCAGCGTCCCAAGAACGACAGGGGATGGTGTCAGCACAGGGGTTTTCTTCTTCTCCTTCTTTCCTCCTGCTTCTACTTCTTTTCCTTCCTTTTCCTCTTCTAGCAGCACACACACTTACAGATTTTTATACCCTCAGTTCAGCTGCTTCGAAGCACCCTCAGTAGTGTAAATCATTGTCTTTTCTATTGACAAGGGGTTATCTGGTTTGGACCATCTCAGGAAACTGATTGATAATCAGGAAACACTTAAGATTAGGGAGTAACCCAAATACTTGGGAGCCAGCTTGAAATTCCTATGGGTGGCAGATATACTGATGGGATATCTCATGGTTTCTTCAGGAACAATAGATAGCTTGCAGCATCAGGATTTTGGATTTTTACTTGTTGTGCACAAGCCTCAGCTTAGCATGACTTTTCCAGATCTTACTATAGTCTTTTAACAGACTTAAGACAATTATTGGGGTGCTCATAACCTTTTGTGGAGAGGACTCCCACCAGTCGTCTCGGGAAAGATATGACAACACCTGGGATTAGGGCTCCAGCAGGCTGGATGCTGTGATGAACCCTTAATCATTGTTCAAATGTTGCCCATACCCCCTCTGACTCGGTCTCTTGCCTCAGCATTCCCTAACCCGGCAACCGAGTTTTAGTCAATCAAGTTTAAATAGGCCTCCCATAGTGGGACCGGGGAATGTACGGCCTGAGATGCCTATTAAACTTAGAGCTGTGTGTGTGTGTCTGGGGGGGAAAAGTCCTTAGTAAATCCAGATTAGAACTGGTCTGATAAATGCTGAGCTGGGTGTGTGTGAACATGGGTTGATTAACATTGGAAGCACAGATTCCCCATCATGCAGCGCTCTCCTGCTTCTCTGGTCCCAGAATTCACTGCAGTCTCTGCTTCAGGCTTTCTGTTTTCCATCTCTCATGTAAATGAGACCGAGGGCAGTTGATTCACTCTTGTCACCCTTATCTGGTGAGGGTCTTAGGTGCGTCTCTCACTGCATCTTAATCAGTTTCATTTAGGTAGAGGAGGGGGGTGGGGGGGTGAGTCCTTTGTGAGTCAGACAGACTGCATCCTGTGCCCCGATTGCCCAAGAATACAGAGCTGAGACGTAACAACATAGCTGAGAGCATTTGTAAAAAAATGTAGACTAAATTACTACAAAATCATACTATCTCTAATTACTTATATTAATATGCAGACATTTGGGGCCAGATCCTGCTCCCAATGAAACCAATGTGAGAGTAGCACTGAGACTATAAATAAGAAACTTTCGGTACATTATAAGTACATTTAGATGTGCTTTTTATTTGCTGTAGGTGATTTTATATTCAGAAGGATTTGAATCTAGTAAAGTTCTTGCAAGGAAGATGACTCAAATGTACAAACTTTGTAGCGAGCAACTGTCTCAACAGGACCACTATGACTTTGGAATGAGAGCTGTTAAATCTGTATTAGTCATGGCTGGGGAAGAATCCCCAAAAGGTATGAGATCCAGCATTGTTATGAAAATGTCTCTGTCCAACCCAAGTATTTAATAAATGCTTCACCTTTCCCTTATGCTAAACGGAAGATAAACTTCTTATTATTGACCTTCTGGAGGTAAGCAAATACCTTCATGGAACTCCCTGCTGTTTGAAATGGATACACTTATTTGTGTTGGTGCTGAGGTTGGTGGGTGATTTTTCCAAGACTTCAGTATTGCTGAATTCAGGAAAATAAATAGTGATATTGATTAATAAGGAGTTGGAGTTCAACTATAATAAATGGTTTGATGGTATAATACCAAATTATAACTAGAGAGTAACTGAATACAACCCAATTTTTGTAATGCTAGTTATACCAGTTCACTTATATTACCTATAAAGATTTGTATAAAAATAGATTGAGAAAAACTGAATCATCCTGGGTACTGTTTTTTTTAAACTTAGGTCATTAAAAAGAGAAAATCCAGATCTGAATGAGGATGTTGTATTAATAAGGGCTTTACGAGATTCCAACCTACCAAAATTTCTTGCAGATGATGCTCTTCTTTTCAGGTAATTTTATGTTTTAATAGTCTGTCTTCCACATATCGTTGCATCACATTTATATTGCCATTATTAAAAATAATCAAAACAACTTTATGTTTACAAACTTAGTTTTATTTGCATTATACATCAAAAGCCACTATATTATGTTTTTGTAGTACCTCTCATTGTAATCCCCTGTTTTTAATTGCTTATGACTTTGGGAAACTTCAACAATTTCAGTTGAAATGCCCCATGTTTGGTTTCTGCTACAACTTTAATTATTTTGGAAAGTTTAAGTAAAAATGGTGCAGCTCTTTCCAAGAGTGAATCTTGTGAAAAATAAGTACGTTTACCAGTATTGGATTTTTCTTTATTTCAGTCTTTTTGGAGCAACTTCAACAACTCTGTAGTTTGGATAAGGAACTTGAAATTAGGCTTGGGTATAGTCCCCATCAGAGGAGTCTGTTTTTGCTGTTTCTATGAAATCTAGCCCAAATTGTTCAAATTATAACCCTCTGAAAAGATCTGTGTCCAGCTGTTTTGGCCCTGCTCCTTGCTTGTATTATGTCCCCTGCATTATTCTGAAGTAGCTGCAAAGTCCTGATTCAGCTCAGACACACTCATGATGCTTTCCACTGTTCTTGCCATTGCTTATTTCTCATCAGAGTAGACGGTGGCCTAAGAAATGTATCCTGTGTTTGGAGCCTGAAGCAGAGGAATTTTGGTTTCAGATTACGTTACCCTTCATTGCTGTTATTATTTACTCAATGCTACATACTCCTACACCCTAACAGGGAATAAAGTATAAGGCACTTTCCTTCTCCCCAATCAAGTTCTACACCAGAGGTGGCCAACGCACATGTGCCACAAGTTTCTGTGTGTGGTGTGTAGCTGATTGGGGAGGGGACAGGCAGCACAGTGGTAATATGGCAAGAACAGAAAGCTAAGCAGTGGATGGATCAGCAGGGATTCTGGCTTTCCATAATAAGAACATTGCAAATTCCTTGATAACCCCAAACTCCATGGTTAAAATGAAAGCCCCCCCTCCCCCATGGCCCCCCTGGTTCTGCTTGTGCCCCTCACTCCCAGATGTGCTGGGGGGGGAGGGGGGGGTGCCTGCAGCAGCACAAGTAGTAGTGGCACAAATTAATGCTGCTACTTTGTGTCGCAGCAGACACCCCTACAGGTGCACTTTGTTGCAAGACGTTGCGTCCTGCTTCGGGCAAACTGACTTTGCTCAGCTCCTCCCAGCTCCTGGTGTGCTGGAGCAGCCAGGGCACAAATGGAGGCGTGGAGACTGACTAGCAGTCAGAGTGTCTTCCTAGATCACGCCTCCATTTGTTCTGGCACACGCTAGTATGGCATATGCCATGCCACTTTTTTCCCCCTGGATTCTGGGGTTTGTTTGTTTTTTTGTTTTTTTGTTTTTTTTGGGGGGGGTGGGGGTGGGGGAGGGGAGTTTCTCCCAAGAAACCCTGGTAGCAAATTTTACCCTCACACTGCAAATTTGTCGCACAAGGCATATTTTAATGTTCTACGTGTGCAGTTTGTGGTGCCACAAACCACATGTACCTGCATGTGGGGATGTGGTCCTTGTGTTTTTATGCTTGTGTCAGCTGTATATTTAGTAGATGCAGCATGGCACAAAATGGGATTTAATTTATTACCCTATCTGAGTCATTAAGTACAGTATTCCAGAAGTGATAAAAAAAAAATCTGTTCAGTTTCTCACTAATAAACTTTTCAGTCCCTGACCCGTTCCCATGAAGCCATTACACTTTATAGGTATTGTTAGGCAAAGGTTTGGTGAAATCTTGTTTCTCCCTTAATGAGCCAATTCAACTGGCAAGAAAGATAAACTAGAAATTTGTCCTGTGGTCTCACAACTACAACTGTTTTCACAGTACTGAGGGGGAAATGTGAATTACATTTATTTAAGTAATGATGTCATTCTAATAAATACATAGCACAAACCATGAAAACATGATATAAGAAATAGCAAAGAAAATATTAGGAAACTTGCTTCATGTAAAGTCTCAGGCTTAAACTTATAAAATAGGTTACTTGCATCACAGATCACTTAGGTTAAAATTTTTTTAGCACCCCTACAGATTGGCACCAGATTAAGACACCTATTCAGGAAAGTATTGCTTGTAAGTGCTGTGCCTAAGAAAGCCTGATGTTTGAATAAGTGCAGTGTATATGCATTTTCTTCACCTTAGTTGGAACTGAAGGTGCTCAGCATTTTTGAGCAGCAGGGGCCATTTCCAAAAAAAAGTGTTCAGGCATTTAAATCCTTTTTAGGATTTCAGAGGAGTTTAGGCACAAGGAGCCTTTTTACACATGCTCTGAGGGAGGGTGGGGGGTGCTTTAATTAGAGTGGCTCCGAAAGCTGCTCTAATTAAAGCACCCGCAGCATCTCATGTATCAGCATCCCTGTACTTCAAAATGGCAACAGGGGCACTTTAAAGCTTATTGAACGAGCTTCAGTTAAAGCACCCCTGATGCCATTTTGAAGCACAGAGACACTGCACTGATACATGAGATGCAGAGGCTGCTGGATGCATGCTAATTAGCATGCGGCAGCAGAGTTGATTAATTGAGTCTGCTCTCATCTGCTATAATTACAGCATGTGGGAGCAGCCTCCCTACCTGTGTACAGGCACCCAAAAAAGTGTTAGGTGCCTGGACACATTTTGGGTTTGGTTAGATCACCACTCTAGATACCTAAATATGGGTGTAGGAACCAACTTGTAGGCACCCACACTAAAAAGTTTGGATTATAAAATCTAAAACATTCCTTCTTGCCCATCAGGTTATAGGCCTGTATAAAAGCTGTCCTTATGAAAACAGCAGCAAATCAAAAAAGATGTGCAATACTAAAGAATAAAAATGCATTATTTTAAATATAATCCAAGTAACACATTAATTGACAAAAATAAACAAGATTTATTTTGTTTGTTTCAGTGGAATTATTTCTGATCTTTTCCCGGGAGTTATAATCCCAGACCATGACTATGGAATCCTACAATCAACAATTATAGATGTCATGCTTTCACAAGGATTGCAACCGGAAGACAGCATGGTTCATAAAGTCATACAGCTCTATGAAACCATGCTAGTAAGGCATGGTGTTATGCTTGTTGGGCCAACAGGAGGTGGAAAAACTACAGTTTATCAAGTTCTGGCACAATCCTTAGGAGAATTGCATGAGGCTGGGGAGCAAAACCCATTTTACCAGCCTGTCAAAACATATATTTTGAACCCCAAATCGATTACAATGGGGGAATTGTATGGCGAAGTTAATAACTTAACTTTGGAGTGGAAAGATGGATTGATGGCACTTAGTGTTCGGGCGGCTGTAAATGACACTTCGGAAGATCACAAGTGGATCATTAGTGATGGGCCAGTCGATGCATTATGGATTGAAAATATGAACACTGTCTTGGATGATAACAAGATGCTGTGCTTGGCCAACAGTGAAAGAATCAAACTTACACCCTTCATCCATATGATGTTTGAGGTACTGTAATGTCTTAGATTTTAACTGCTCTATTGATTAGTCCCTTGACCCACAACTGAATTGAATAGCTATTTGTTTTTAAAAGTTGTCCTGTCTTGCTTCTTTCTTTCTGTTTATGATAGATGGCTTGGGACTTTTTCCAAAATGTTCTTTTCCCTTGCTAGCCATTCACGATCAAAGCCAAATAACTTTTGTCATCAAGTAGTTAAAGAGGGTAGAATTCTGCTCTTCCTTGGTTTTCTAAGTGTCCAGTTTTGGTCATCTACACGGTCATATAAAAATGCTGCTTAAACACGTGTTGGAATTCAGTTTCTAGCTATGAAGTCCTGTGTGTGGACAACTATTTGTGCATATATATACATTGGCAACAACATTGGAGAGAGAGTGCCCCATCTTTTCCTTCCAGTTGCTTAGTGACTAGGACACTCATTTAGGATGCTGGTTATAGGCCCCCTCACCCAGAGGACATTGGAAGCTGGGTCTATGTGACTTCTCAATGCAGCATTTTGGCCATCATGCTGCAGCTTTCCCCCCTCCCTTTTTTTTTTGGCATCCTTTCAGTGGAGAGATGGTAGATATTGCAGCCTATGAAGTAAATGGCTTGCAGTGTCTCATGTGACTGAATAGTCCAATCTGAGATTTGCATGATCTGTGACAGTGGTTGCAAGTGTGTATGGGTGGTTTGGAAGCTGCCTGCTTCCTACAGACTCTTTTCTCTTCAAGTTGTTAGAGCCAGTTCCTGTTGTGGACTTTGATACCCTGGTGGAGATGATAACGCCACTTATTTTGATCACTTGCCAAGGTTTCCCATTGGTCAGGATCAATTCCAAATACCTTCATATCTTGCTTGTATGCATCTTTGTAATAAAGCTTGGGGATTTGGCTTGGGGATTTAAAAGGAAGCTGACCAGGCAGTAGGCGTTGATTGGAGCAAGGAAGTTACACGAGAGGAAACCTGAAGGAATGTGGGGAGATGACAGCAAGGGATTGAGCAAGGGGACTTGCGGGAGAGTCCCAAAGACTGACTTACTTGTGGAGACAGGGAGATGAGGCAGCTGCGGCATCCAAGCTGGTAAATCTGGATCCAGGGGGTCTGGGCAGCCATTCAGGGGACCTGGAGGGAAGAAGAGACGGAGCTAAGTGCTCATGTGAGTTTGGGGCGTGTGCCCAGTGTGACTTGGCCCTGAAAGATAAGGGCCAAGATGAACTGCGGGACTGTCAGCTTGGGACCCATGTGGGGAAGAACGAGGTAAGTGACCAATAGCACAGAACTGGTTGCCTAGAGGCAGATCAAGGCCATCCGGCAACTGAGACTCCCACAAAGGAGAACTGAGTAAAGTCAGAACATCTGGTGTGGTAAGGGAAAGCATGGGGATGGTGGAGCCCTGTGAAATGAAGCCAACCTTCTAAGTTACAGAATGAACACCAGCCTTATCTCTTAAGACTGTATTCATCTTTGATTCCTTCCTTTTTCTAAGTCACGGCAGGTGAGTTTAAGGAGACTATCTGGTCCAACGTGACAGATGGCAGTTTTACTTTGGGAGGACATGGCTAATCTTCCACACCTCAGACAGTTCCCCATATAGCATATCCTTGGGTATATGTCCATCTTCCAATCTGCTCAGATGGCATAGTTAGCACAGTCATCTCTGTTTGAATAGGGCTGTCACACTTGGTAAATTTGCCCTTTCAAGAACCTCTGCGCTGGTAACTTTGTCAGGCCATTTGGTGTTGAGTATGCAAAGTAAACAGCGCAGGTGGAAGCTGTTTAACCTTATCTGTTGATGTGCATAAGTTGTCCATGTTTTCTCACCATACATTGATAGATTCATAGCTGTTAGAGTCGGAAGGGACCTCAATAGATCATCAAGTCCGACCCCCTGCATAGGCAGGAAAGAGTGCTGGGTTCAAATGACCCCAGCCAGATGCCTATCTAACCTCCGTTTGAAGACCCCCAGGGTAGGGGAGAGCACCACCCACCTTGGGAGCCCATTCCAGATTTTGGCCACTCTATGAAAAAGTTCTTTCTAATGTCCAGTCTAAATCTGCTGTCTGCTAGCTTATGGCCAATATTTCTTGTAACCCCCAGGGGCGCCTTAGTGAGTAGAGCCTCACCAATTCCCTCCTGCGCCCCCATGATGAATTTATAGGCAGCCACAAGGTCGTCTCTCAACCTTCTCTTGCAGAGGCTGAAAAGGTCCAGGTGCCCTAGTCTCTCCTCATAGGGCTTGGGCTGCAAACCCTTAACCATACAAGTGGCCCTTCTCTAGACCCTCTCCAAGTTATCCACATCCCTCTTAAAGTGTGGTGCCCAAAACTGGATGCAGTATTCCAACTGCGGTCTGACCAGTGCCCAATAGAGGGGAAGTATCACCTCCTTGGTTCTGTTTGTCATGCATCTGCTGATGCACGATAAAGTGCAGTTAGCTTTGCTGATGACTTTGTCACACTGATGACTCATATTCATGAGAGTGCTGAGTATGCAAGCTTTCTACACTAGCATTTTGGTCTTAATGGTAAGTTTTGAGTTGTTTTATCCTCTTTTAGTCTGTTGAAGGTGGTGGCAGCCTTTCCGATGCAAACATTAAATTCATCATCCAGTGAGAGGTTGGTGGTCACTGTGGAGCCTAGTTAGCTGAGCTTTTGTACTACTTCTAGCTGGTTCTCATTAAGGGTGGTTGCTGGATCTTGTGGAACTCCCTGTCCTAGTACAACTGTTGTCTTTATGCTAATGGTAAGAGCAAATGCCTGGCAAGCTGTTGAGGGGCAATCCATGAGTTCTTGTAGTAGGTCTTCATTGTGGGTTATAAAGGCAGCATCATCAATGAATAGAAGCAGAGTGGATAAAAATCAATGATTAAAAAAAATTAAAAATCATATTTTTTTATTTAAATCAGATTTTAAAAAATTTAATAGTATTTTTATATGGAGAGGAGAGATAACAGACTTAATTGCCCACCCATCAGCCCTGTTGTCTCTCTGCAAGTTTGTGTACACACAGTCAAGCCCTTACCTTTCTCTAAAAGTGCAAAGTTTCAAGAAGTGTAAATGAATAAAAGATATCAAACAACAAGAATTCACTTTTTGTAGAAAACAATGATTAAATTGAGGCTTTCTGACCAGTGATTTTAATTGTGATTTAAATCAATTTGATGTAATCAGACCCACCTGGAATAGAAGCTCCCTGAGCAGCACTTTTATAACTTTAGTCTTTGCCTTAAGTCATGACAGGTTGAAGAGCTTCCTATTCAATCTAGTGTGAAGGTATACTCTACCTTCCATGTCTTTAAATGCACAGGTCAGTAGTATACCGATAAGATTCCAAAGTATGTAGGGGCAAGAACACAACCCTGCATCACTCTGCTTTTCATCTCAATGCTGTCTGAAGTGGGCCCATCAAACTGAACAGTTGCTTTCATGTTGTTGTGGAAGGAGAATATAACACTTAGCAGGAGTGATAGGCATCCTATCTTTTAGGGGGAGGAAGTCAGGTAAGGTAGGGTCAAAGGTTCCCAGCAAGACGGGACTCTCTGAGTCCGACCTCGGAGCCAATTCCCCAACCATCAGACTGTGATGTAGCTGAGGCTGCAGTTGGCCAATTTTTCCATGAGGAGATCATGGGACCCCAGATCAAAGGCTTTTTAAAAGTCCGTATAGATGATATCAATCTCTTCTTCCTTATCCAGGTGACATGTCACCTGGTCATAGAAAGAAATGAGATTGGTCAGGCAAGACCTACCCACAACAAACATTTGCTGGCTGTCCCTTGGGATGTTGCCATCAACTAGTTTGTCAAGAATAGTCTCTTTGATAATTCTTTCCCAAAATCTTTTCAGGGATTGAGGTCAAGCTGATTGGCCTGTAGTACCCCAGATCTACTTTCCTCCCTTTCTTGAAGGTAGGCACCACATTGGCCTTCTTCCAATCTTCAGGTACTTCACCTGAGTGCCACGAGTTCTCGAAGATCCTTGCCAGTGGCTGGGCTATGATGCCTGCCAGCTTCTTAAATACCCTGGGTTGCAAACTGTCAGGACCAGCTGACTTGAATGTGTCCAGCCTCTCAAGGTATTCCTTTACAAGGTCTACACTGATGTTGGGTAATAAATTCACCCTCACCCTGGCCATCCCATATCATGTTAGGCAGGACGGCCCATTGGGCTGGTGAAAAAACGATGCGAAATACCCACTAAGCAGGTTGGCCTTTTCCTGGGTGTTGGCTGTCACTTGTCCCATTTGGTTTAGCAGGAGTCTAATGTCTGGTTTAGCAGGGGTCTTGTGGTACCACACCCTCTTTCCAGCATTTGAGTAGCAGCTAATGAAGATATGGTAGTAGGCTTTCTTTCCCACACTTGAGAATTTCTGCTGGGGTGCCATCTTTTCCAGGAGTCTTGCCACTAGATAATAAATCAATGGCCTTGCTTGACTCTTCTACAGTGGGCTCCACATCTAACTCTGGCATGACCTGTAGAGTTGGTATTTGGTCCAGTGATTTGTTGGTGATGTTTCTTTCTTGTGAGTATAGCTCTGAGTAGTATTCAACCCAGTGAGACATCTGCTTGCTTCTATCTATAATGGATTTACCATGCATGACACGGGAAAGGTAACCTTGCCAGTAGAGCCTAGAGAGCTTTCTTCAGACAATCATACATGACTTTTGGTTTTGCATGTCTGAGGTTATCTGTATCTCATTACAGAGCTTAGACCAGTACTGATTTGCACGGTATCTGGTTCCTCCCTGTACCTCGTTTTTTGCCTGTTGAAGTCTTGCTTTGGTGCTCTCTGTTGTTTTCTTGCATTTGAGATGTTGAAGAGAGGTAATGGTTCTTCTGTATTTTCTTCAAACCAGTCCTTATTGGATGGTCTCTTTTCCCCAAATGTAACTTTAGCTGTTTCATGGATTGCAGTTCTTAAATTTTCCAAGGTTTCCTCTGCTTTCTGTGGTAGTGACTTCCTTCCCAAACATACTAAGTTCAAAAGCCTTTACAACCTCTTGGTACATTCTCTAGTTCTTGGTGTTAGTGGGATTGATTTTGGGCTTATTCCTAGGTTTTGTTCTATGTAGTTTCATGGCTGTAACTTTCACTTTGCTAATGATCAGGGAGTGGTCAGTGTCACAAGTGGCACTGTGGAACATGCAGGTCTTCTGCACTGAAGGTAGAACTTTCCTTTTAACAATAACAAGATCTAGTTGGTGCCAGTGGCCTGATCATGGATGTCTCCATGACACTTTCTGACAATCTTTTCCAGCAAAATATGAATTGTAATGCACAGTTGGTTTTGGCGCAGAATTCAAGAAGTTGTTGGCCGTTTTCATTCATCTTGCTTATGCTAAAATGTCCTAGGCAACCTGGCCATGAGCTGTTGTCTGTGATGACTCTTTCATTAAAGTCTCTGAGGAGGAATAGTTACTCAGTTGATGGTATGCCTTTGACAGAATGGTGCAGAGTGTCGTAAAATGTATCCTTCTGCTCAGGGCTGAAGCTGAGTGTTGATACATAAGCGATGATGATGTTCGCAAAGTCAGTGGTCTGAAGTCCAAGTGAGATGATGTGCTCCGATGTCCCAATGGATGATTCAATAAGCTTGCCACCGTGTTGCTCATAGTGAAACCGATGATGCGCAGATTATTTTCTTCAGCACTTTTACCTTGCCAAACGAAGGTATAATTGGTCTCTTGGATAGAACCAGCACCTGCAATTGTTGTTTCCTGGAGTGCTGCAGTGTCAACGGTGAGTTTATACAGCTCACAGCCAATCAAGACTGACTTGTGTATGCTGCTCATTAGGGGTGCACAGATAGAGATTTTGGGGGTCAATACTGATAGCTGATTTTTAAGGAGTCATATTGGCCGATACCAATCTGATTTCCGATACAGCTGCATGCAGCTGGTAAGTTTGTTGTGGTGGAGGGGAAAAGGGAGTAAAGGGGTGTGGGGGGGCAGATCAATGCCCCCCTGCAGTGAGGGAGGGAATGGGGCTGGAACAGGGACTGGGGCAGGCACTGACCCACTGAGGCGAGGCATGGGACAGATCTGCGGCTTGTCTGGGGAGGCGGCCCCTGCCACTCCGTGCACCTTGGAAGAGCATGGGGTGGGAGGGGTGTGCCCCAGGATCTGTGTGGGGCAGGGCAGGGCAGGCTGCAGCTGTGGGCTGGGGCAGGGGCTTTGCCAGGCTTTTCGTGGCGGGGCTGGTCCAGGCTGTGCTTGGGGCAGGTGCTGGGAGGAGGGGTTGGTGGGGAGTTATGGTGAAATCTGGGGTGGGTGCAGCCCTGCCTGTAGTCCCTTTCCCAGCGCTGCCACCACTTGCCCTGAGCACAGCCTGCCACAGCTACAGCCCACCTTGCCCCATGCAGATCCAGGGGGCACATGCCCTCCCAGGGTACGCACACTGGTGGGAGCCACCCCCATCCCCACACCCCCCAGACAAGCTGCAGCTGTCTTGCTCAGCACCCCGGCTTGGCAGTGCCTGCCCAAGCCCCACTCCCTCGCTCACTGCAGGGGGCGGTGATTTGCCCACCCACACCCCATCCCTCCTCCCACCCCTTCCACTACAACAGACTTACCAGCTCCATGCAGCTCTCCAAGGCTCTGCTCCTTGCCAGGCTCTGCTCCTTGCTGCCTGTATTCTGCACTGCGACTGCGCATATGCATGGCTAAATTTTCAGCCACATCAGGCCAATTTCCGATGCACTCAATTTTCTTTATATTGGTGCCGATCCAATATCAGACTGATGTATCGGTGCACCTCTACTGCTTGTGTACTGTAGCTTGTCATATTCTGTCAGACCAGGACACATGGTCCTGACGTTCCAGCTTCCAGGCCAGAAAGTTCTTGGTTTCTTGTTTTTGCCAGGCGCAAGGTTTCAGCCTGCTTTTTGGTTCTTGGTCTAGCCCCATGAACCCAATGAGACAGACAGACTCTGGTGGGTCAGCACCTGTCTGGGGGCTGCCTGGCATTATGGTGGGTGGCAGCTGACCAGTGAAACACGATGATTCCTCCCACTGTCAAAGGTGACCCATGGTGCCCTCCTGTACGCCAGTCAAGTGAAAGCTTATAACCTGTAACTGCCACCTTCCATGTTGTGTCCTTGCTGCCAGCAAAGATGGAGTAGATGGACACCTCTCCATGTGGTATGGCTGCAACAGCCTGGATGGTTGATATGGAAATATTGCTTTGCCTGTGTATTAGCATCCACCTCTCGACTACACTGGTTTGGTCCAAAGGAAAGGTGGGAGTTGATATGTTTGGAACCAGCTACAATGCAGGAGTCACCAGTGCAGAGGAGGTCTTCCATTTGCTTGCCTTTTGGGGTTCCACTCCTAGATTGCTTGCCAGCCACATCCTGTCCTGCTTGGATGCCGCTGGCAAAATCACTGAGTGATTATGCTCATTTGCCTTTTGATGGCATTTCTTTCACCAAGGTTCCACTACCCTCCTCAGGCACTCATCTGCCCAAAGCCATTGGAGCTTCCTGAGGTTGCAAAAATAAATTTATAAATTAAAAAACCCTGATGCAGAATCAGGTCATCTACAAGTGATTTAGCACCAGGTTCTCCATGAACATGTGGTGCACTGCAGGTGAGAGGTAGCTCCCTTCTGCCCGCTCTCCGGTCCCAACATGAACCGCTATCCAAACTGGGACCCGTTATTCACTCCTTTCGCCATTCATTATTCAGTGTCACCCATTATTCAGTCCTTTTCTCTAGTGTTCCTTTTGAAGCTGTCCCCCCCGGGCACCTATGAAAGCGGGTATGTGGAGAAATATGTGGAGCCAGGAGGAAGGGACAAAGCCACAGGATGTGTGTCTCAGTAAGGTGGCTGCTGACCTGGAAGGGAAGGGACCCTAGGTGCTAGTTAGGGGCCCTATTCCCAGTGAGGGAGAAGTTTCCTTCCTGCACCCATTTTTTCCAATGACTATATTAGTGGCTGAGCTTCACAAGAAGTGCCAGAAAAGGGAATGGATGATGGATGACCTGTGGTATCCTGGCTAGAGTGCTGTCCGGGGAAGTCCAACCACATTTGTTGTGGTTTATCCTTTTTCTCTCCACTGGACATCTATTCACCTAACTTTATTATGCAGAAATAGATTTGCCTTTCTGAGAGAGTTATATTATTCCTGGATCTCAGAAAGAAAACCAGAGAGGTTCCTACCAAATTTCACTGTCTGAAATTGTTTTTAATATCTTGTCTAAATCCTTTCTCTTTCTGTAATGTCACACCATTACCTAATAATTACTATTAGCTCACCCAACTTTTCCCCCCACTTCCTTTGAAATCCCACTCATTTTCATGTCCTTCTTTATCATTAGTACAGCTAAACATTTTCTACCTGATGCAGAGCTTCTGTATCTCTCCTGGGATTAGTATTTAACCTGACAATTTTAAGAAGAAGGATTTAGTCATGGAAGTGACTGACTAAAGTTAGTAAAACATGAATAACCTTGTTATAGGTAAAAAAACAAACAAACCCAAAAACATCTGCATCCTGATACCTGAATATGATCATTGGCATAGGGTTCTACCTACTGTAGTAAATTACCATTTACATAGTCTTACTTAAGTGGTATTGTATTAAGCCCAGAATAGTATTGTTTGCGATCTCTGAAAGCTATAATTAAATAAAAATAACATCAGCTAAAATACTGCTTTGGATGTTCCAAATTAGAAGTGACCCATATGTATTCAAGAAATAATGTGCTGGTTTTCTCTCAGATTTGACATGGGATTTATGAAGTGCTTGTGTTTCTCTAACTGCTCTATAAAAGATTGCTCTTTTGTAAAGAATAAAATGAAATATACTTCTGAGTATTTTCATATCAGAGAGAGAATTCATTTTCTATATTGAAATTGTCCATATAGTTTTTCCACAGTTTCCAAATATTTCACTAGCTGACCTGTTTATTAATGCAAATCAGTTTCTTGGTAGAGATGATGGTATAGTTCTTTGCTGTGTGAATATGTCTGTGATTTATTCCCTCTGAATCCATACAGGAGAGTCAGGATGCCAAAGAAGAATATTTTTTGTAGCTGCTATGCATTTTTGTTTAAATTCTAACTGGTGAGAAGAAACCAGAGAATAAGGATGACATTTAAAGAAGCTAACTTGAATAAAAGTTACCTCCAAATAAGGAAGTGAATAGCTCATATACTTGAATGTCTTCCCACAAGTCAGATCAGGGTGAAGGGAACTAGAACCATTATGTGCATTTTAACTGTGGTGGATGGTGTTTAATGTGCAGTATCCATACATTTCAGGTACAGGATCTAAAAGTTGCCTCCCCTGCAACCGTTAGCCGATGTGGAATGGTATACATTGACCCAGAGGAACTGAAGTGGATACCGTATGTAAAGACTTGGATAGCAACTCTTGCAAATAAAGTAGGTAACAGAAAAAATGATGCTTACATAAAGGTGTGACACTTTTTCCAAACTCCCCTGAAATAACTTATTGACAAGAAGTTATTTAGTAAATATTGAAGGAAATAAATTCTAATGAACTATTCAATATAATAAATTATGTTATGGAATGCATTAACATGAACAGAATATATTTACAAATATACAAAGCATACATCTGAGCACTTCTGAGTTTTGAAGGAATCAGAACTCATGGTAGAGGTGATATCTTTTATTAGACTAACTAGATTTTTGCAAAAAAAATCTTTAATTGCAAGCTTTTGGGTACAAGCACCCTTCTTCAGGCATAGGAGAAATGATTGTAAAAGTTCTCCCAGGTAGAAATGAAAATTCATATTTCATAGGAGATGTAAACATGTGGTAAAATCTCCTGTTTGGCACAGTTCATTTTATGCAGGTTAGGCTCAGAGAAAAGTTGGAATAGTCTGCTTACCTCAAAGTTATTTGGTGGTAAGCAGGATGTAATCATATTTCCTTCTGGTTATGATGTTTCATAATTCACAGAATTTCTGAGTTTTGAGACATTTCAGTGCAGTCTTTATGGGACTGCTGATGTAAATTAAGATTCCTCATTTGAATTAGAGTTGCAGAAGTAGTCTTACAAGTATAATCCCTTAATTGCATGCTTGTAATATCTGTGTGTGTGTGTGTGTGTGTGTGTGTCTACACGTGCAAAGTTTATCAATATATTGTGTATGTTCAGGATGCTTTAGAGATTGCTGTTATGAAATGTGTTGTGTTTAAAAAGCAGTGTATTATTAACAAAAATGTTGTTTTAATTTTAGTTAAATGAAGACACAAAAGAGTATTTGTTTAATCTATTTTGTCGGTATGTTGAAGATACTCTAAAATTCGTCAATAAAAAGTGCTCACAAGCTATTCCACAAGTGGATATCAGCAAAGTTTCTACCCTGTGTTGTTTACTGGAGTCTCTGCTACTTGGAAAAGGAGGTCCTGATCTTAAAATGGTATAAATATTTATGTACTCCTATATAAGGCACTTAAGGTAGAATTATAGAAAAGTGTGGGTGGAAGGGACCTCAGGAGGTCATTTAGTCCAACTTCCTGATCAAGGCAGAATCATCCCTATCTAAGCCATCCTAGACAAGGGTTTGTTGAATCTATTCGCAAAAATTCAGGAACAACACTCACGCACAACTACTTGGCATAATACTTGGAAAATCAAAAGCACCCTTCAGGGGTGACGCATAGGGGGTGCATGCAGGTGCACGTGCACCCCCTGAGCATAGCAGTGCACCCCCTGCAAAAAGGCGTTGCCAACACTGTCAGCGGTGTCTGTGGGTGGTCACCACTTGCCACCCCACTGCTGACACCACCGGCAGCGGCTGCGGGCGCCTGCGGGCGGTCAGCAATCCCCACTGGCCACCGCCGATGCTGCCAGCGGTGCCTGTGGGTGGTCATCGACCCCTGGTTGGCGCTCGCCACCCCCACCCTCCACTGCCAACAGTGCTGGTGTCATCTGCGGGAGCTCCTTGTTCACTGCTGCCATGCTGCCATCGCCACCGTGCTCCCGCCACTGCCCGTGCAGCCATGCCTCGCCAGGTGCCAGGGGCACACACCGTTCATGGCACCCTTTAACTTGCTACAGTAAAGCAGGGGGGTGAGGGAAATGTCAGTGTATGAAAACATTTACTCACAATTCTGATATACAGTTCCCTGTCCACGGGCTGCACTGTACCACCCCACCCCCAAGGATGGGGGTAGGCAGTAGGAACTTGAGGAGTGAGTGGGAGCCTGGAGACCCCAGCAGCAAAAGCAGCAGAGTGATGGAGAGAGTGGTGCCTGGACCAGAAGCCCAGAGGCCACAGGTTAATCTGTTGGGAGCTGCTGGTAGCCACCAGTTGACCAGCCTTGATATACATGACTGATATTCCAAAGGCATAATTTATTTAGAGTAACACTGAAGCCTTTCTGCTCAGTGAAACATTCTGAAAACTAACATGGAGAGAAGCAGTTTCAACCAGAGCAAATAGCAATTTGCATTTAAAATGCATCTAAAAGTAAAAAAGCAGGTGTTGATAGTGTTAGCAGGATATAGAAATGTAAGAGCATAATTTCAGACATTTCTAAACCTGTATTTAAGCAGGATGAAAAGTCTTTATCAGAAAACAGGAAACAGTTTATTATATGATTAGAACCTGCGATTGAATTGCCAACTTTTAATTCATCTGTAAGATTTTAATATATATTTTACTAACAAACACAATTTGCTTGCTGAGACAATCCCCTGAACTATTTATTCTTGGCCTGAGTGCCAATACAGATCTTGTGTGCGTGACTTATGCTGTCTTTGGGGCAGTTTAAGTTGTGTATAAGCAGTGTGCTAATTTCTTTCCTAGAGTCAACTTCAGCCTGTTCATTTGCTTTACAGTAGGTGCATCTGCACATGTGCTGAGGGAAGAATGAATTGGAAACTCAGTCCACTGACGTTTACCGAGGTGGTTGGGCCTCTGTTCTTTCCTGTGGATTTTACTATTGAAGAATGTTAGTTCTAAATATGCTTACTCTATTCTTAAACATCTGCTTTTTCAGTCTAAAGAGCAGCAATTTGTGATAAGAGTGAAAGAAAAGGAGTCAGTTGCTACTTGCTACAGCACTCCAAACATTCCTTCACAAGTGCATGCTGATAACCAAAGTGCAGTCCACTAAAAGGCAGCTTGGGCATCATCTGTGCGTAGGCTTGGATGTTATGTCCATGTCCATTTTTTAATTCAATTCCCCTTGTATTAAGAAGTGGCTTCATTCACTCTTCATGCATTCTGTTGTTAGGAGCCAATTCACATTTCAGACCACATAAGTTTTTTTTCGAGATATTACTGAACAGAAAAGGAATGCACAAAAGAAATTTTTTTAACAGTCTTGTCTTTTCCTTCCAGGAGCAATTAAAATTAAATACTATAGTCTGCCAGACTTTTGCTTTCTGCTTATTGTGGTCACTGGGTGGAAATTTAACTGAAAACAACTGGGATGCTTTTGATACATTTTTAAGACAACAGTTTGAGGATAATCCTGATGCCAAGGTAAAGAAATAGTTGACTTGTGAGCATTTACAATACTGTGTTTATAAAAACAGTAATGTAACAAAGAATTGTTCTTTTTCTGATGTAAACCAAAAGTCTTATCAGTTGTGGACCTGAAATATCCCATGGTACTTTTAAAGACATAGTAGCTTAATTCTTCATTGCCTTGACCCTTGCACAGTCATTTTCACCCACGCCGAATACAAAGTTGTGCCAAATGAAAAGAGCAGCATTTTCCTGACTTTGCAATCATGCTGTACAAGTATAAATGATGATTCAGAATGAAGATGCACACACTGATTTCATCACTTATCTCACCTACAGGGCCCAATGTAGTAACGATGTTTTGAACCCACCACTCCTCCACCCCCCTACACACACAGAAGGCAGCCAGGAAGAGAAGATACTATCCCCCTTATGCCAAATAGGCCAATGGCTAAAGCACTCAGTTAGGATGTAGGAGACTTGGGTTTAAATTTGTCCTTTGCCTGATTTGGTATTTGAACACATATCTACCACCAGGGCCAACCTGAGGAGGATGTAGGGCCCAGGACAAATCAGCCTGTGTAGGACCCCCTTGACACTTTTATCTAATTAAAGAGAAATTCATACAATTAAAAAAACCTCATTAATTATGATCAGTATTGCACTGCCTACATTCTGAAATCCACTGGGAGGGCAGGGGCAGGGCTGTGGCTCCTCGCTCTGCACTCACTGGCTATGGGGCTGGGGCTGGGAGAGCCAGGCAGTGCAGGCTGCAGAGCAGGATGGAGGCAGCAGCCCTGGCCTTGGTGCTGGTGCTGGCAGTGAGAGAAGCTACAGAGAGAAGCTGCAGTGCTCTCCTTGGCATTTTCTGCTGGTTATCATAGGCAGTTTCTTGCTCAGCTTGCTTGTTTTTGTGGACGCCATTCTTAGGCACTTAAGAGAGAGCCTAGCTGTCAAATTTAAGGTGGTGACTTTCATTAAACAGCAAAATCCCTGAAAGCTTCATATTGCAATGCAGGGTCAAAATCCTCTGTGGTAAATCTGGCCCTTGGGCATCTCCAAAAGGGCTGTAGCATTTGCCCTTTTGAAATGCTGCAGCCTTTGGAGTAGAGTGCTGACTCACCTGTCTCCTCCCTTCCATTTCACTTCCTAGCTTTTGAAGCCAGTTTGGAGCATTCTGTAAGGTGCTCTACTTCCTCCTCATTCCTTCTCTCGGGGACATTTTGTAAAGCAATTAAAATTGAAGATTTATCCTGGAAGGGTTCACTAAGCAAGTCCCTTGCCAGCACTGAAACATTCTCTCAGAGTCATGGATAGGAGGCAATGGGCCAAACACATGTTGATGGGTGCTCCAAATGTGAAGGGACCATTTCAGGAGCCATTTCCACAGATTATCCCTGTGCAGAGGCATCTGTGCTGCCAGCAGATGATATTCACTATTTGAGTGCTTTGTTGAGACTCTGCATGGCTTACGTCAGCTGACATCAGGCTAAGCTGTGGTCAGGTTAATAGCAAGCTTTCTACTTTGGAGCCATTTGATTGATCTAATGATTTTCACACTAGTGCCATTTTTGCATTAAGCCTGATGGGCATGATGTTTGTATGCCATCTATTACAAAGAGCCACCACAATAATTTAAGTATGTCATTCTGAATTCTGTGCGGGGAACAGCCTAATAGAGGAACAGTGCGCACATCTACATGAGACGCTACGTTGCTGTAGCAATGAGCTACAGTGACGTAGCTCATCACTACAGTGACGTAGCATCGATGGGCACAAACATGATGCCGACACTACGTTGCCATAGTGACAAACTACATCACTGTAGCTTGTCACTATGGCAGCATAGAATCTAAAAATAACCATGCGCCACTGGGACTGCACAGTACCAAATGTGCAGTACCAAATGTGCATTTAGTACTAAAGCAAGTACTAAATGACTGTGCAGTACCAAATGCACAGTCAGGGGCAGGTGTAGATGCGCCCAGTATGGAAGAGATGGGAATTCAGTTTGTCAGAAAGTGTCTCTGGAAAGTGCAAATATCTGAAAGGATTGAAAGATCTTTGGTTGCACTATATTTTTAAGATGTAAATGTTGTTAAGCATGATTTAGGAATGTTTTGTCTCCGTAGCTTCCAAGCTCTGGTGATTTGTGGAGTGTATACATGGATTTTGATAGCAAGCGACTTGATCCCTGGGAGAGGATTACACCGACTTTCAAATATAGCAGACAAGTACCATTTTTTGAAATGCTTGTTCCAACTACAGATACAGTGCGTTATGGCTACCTACTGGAAAAACTGTTAGCTGTCAGACATTCTGTACTCTTCACAGGGATCACTGGTGTGGGCAAGGTAAGGATCTAAAGTATGTCCACTGTACAATGCAAAGCACAAAGTGGATTGTGCAGCGCAGTCATACCCAACGCTGCTTGTGTAAATCAGTCTGTATACTCCATCAGGCCTTCAGAGCCATCGGACTAGATCCCCTCACCGTCCCAGCAGAACCTTGATTCTAGTGAAAATCAGAAAACTTGAAAAGTGTATCTCCACAGAAATTTAGTGTTTTCACTGCTTGAGATTTTTCCAAAATCAGTAGGGTTTATACCAGATGCAGAGGAGGGTCATTTGGGAGGGTATAGAAAATGGGTTCACCTTAAGTGGGCTTCACCTGACCCAGAGTGCTGGCAAGGGACCTAGCTGAGGGGGAAGCAAGTCAAGAATGGGATGAAAGGGCCAGCAACCCTGACACTATCCTCATTCTCCTAAGCCTGGGACCACTGCTTCATCCCTGTACCTTGATTACCTAAATGGTGATTTTGCTGGCAGTTAGGTTTCTCCCATTATTTGATTCCACCTGAATCAATAGGTTTGTGCCCCTTGATACTGAGAACATTCTCTAAAACTTTGGAATTGATCAGGTGTGGTTTTCAAAATGTACTGACTTGCATTCAGACATCAAGGCATAGAAATACTCCTGAGGTGTATACTGCCTAGTTTTGCCTGGCTATCATTTAGTATTCATTAGGACAAGGTTATTGGGGGTGGTGAGGGCAGGGGGAATTTGAAAGGAGGGTAGATATTACTGAGAGGAAGAGGGAACTGGGATATGACTATGGGAACTATTGAGTGGGAAGCAAGGTGTTGCAGCATCTGGTAGATAAGTGAGTCCCTGAGTCAAGGAAGTTTGTATCAGTTTTCATGGCAAGAGATGTTGGAGAGAGACTCATCCTGGACCTACATTTTTCTGGTAACAGTGATGACATACACTATCTACACTGCAGCCACTCATAGAAGCCTCAGTTAACTTTGAAATTGCTAGTTCGAGTCCTTCTCCCACGAACTCAGTGTAGGCTAACCAACCAAGTATTTACCCAGCTTCTCAGGTGGGTTCTGCAATTCACACTAAGTTTTGTACTGCTGTGGTTACCCTGCCAGCAGTATCCAGTTAGCTAATGTAAAGCTGGGTAATCTAAAACTAATTCAGATATGTCTGTGAGCTGGAGCCACAGTGCTGACATAACCAAACTATGATAATGCAGCTGAGAGACAGAAAACTAGGAGTAGAAATAAACAATCAATTTTATTATGGCAAAGGATAATGATGGAGTGCTTCAAGGTTCCATATTAGGTCTTCTAGTTTTGAATGTGTTTGTTAATGATCTTTAAAACTTGGGGGAAAGGAATTGACCAGATTTGCAGATGATATGAAATTATTCACATTAGTCAGGACCAGAGAAATTAGGGAGCTTCAGTGGGACATAAACTAGCAGCCTACATGATAGTAATGTGATGATCAGGGATCCTGGTTTTCTCTGTTTTCAAATAGCACATTCTCTGGTTAAAAAAAACCCCAAATCCATTTTTTTCTGTGATTAAAATGAACCACCACTATATATATATATATAGGTATTAGTTGAACAGAATGTTTTACTGATATATTTACTATTTTAAAGCAATTTGGAAGCCTACCAGTGCCTCAATTGCTATAATAAAATGAATTCTAAATACCTGTACATTTTGGTGTTTGATTTTGGATTTTTTATCATGGAAAATCAGAGCTCCCCCTGCCCCCTTTGCTCACTAGAATGCACGTCCAGATGCGGCTGCCCCACTTGTGCTGCTTTGTGGTGCTCGGTGTAAATGCACACACACGCAAAATTTTGTGGTGCTTTGGGGCCAGGGACCTGGGTCTGAAGCCCCCTGCCCCTCAGCAGCCCTCAAGCCCTGGCTGCCACTTGTGGGAGGTGGTGGTTGCTGCGGTAGAGCAGAGCCTGGCCCTTTTCCCCATGGGCAGAACGGCCCAAGTCATATCAAACCCATTGGGATGAGGTGTAGGGGATGCATGCTGCCCGCTGTGAGGTCAAACTCCCCTCCCTGCTGCCATGCCCCCAAAGGCCCCCGCAGCCCGGCAGATGAGACCCAGTGTGGCAGGGCACAGCAGGTGCAGAAGCTTGATGCCACCACCATGAGCCCCGTGCTGCCATGGCGAAATGCCCCGTGGCCACCCAGCAGCAGCAGGTATGTCAGGGCATAGTTGTTCCCCTCACTGCTGCTGGGAGTGCAGGGGGTGCTTCACCATGACAGTGTGGGGCTCACAGCAGCAGCATTGAGGTTCTTCTCCCCACTCTGCCCTGTCACACTGGGTCTTGCCCACTGGGTTACAGGGGCCCTGGGGCGAAGGCAGCAGGGCATGGAGCCCAAGCCCGCAATAGATAGCCTGCCCCTGCCCCATGCACAAATCTGGGGGGCGCATGCCTCCCATTCCTCCCCCCACAGAAGTGTGCACAGAGGCGGGGTGCCAGACCCACCCACTGCCCTCTGGATGAGCTGTCCGTGGCCCCATTCCTGCCCGGGCCCTGCGGCCGTGCATTCTGAATCCCTACCCCCACATACCACCCAGGCTGCGCAGCACCCTCGTCCCCAGCCTTGCCTAACTCCCTCCCCACCTCCCTATGATGGCCTCAGTCCCCAACCTGCCACAGACTTGCCTGCAGGGGCTGCGCTTCTGGCTGCCATGTGCATGTGTATGCTCACACATGCACATGGTGCCCCCTGTCTGATCACCCTCCTCCCACTTTCCCCAGCCCCTTGCAGGCTGGAACTCTGCCAGCCGGCGGGGAAAACCCACAATTCCCTGTGTTTTTCTTCTTGAAAAGAGAAAACCCAGGTTTTTCTCCTTAAAATGAGAAAATCTAGGTTTTACCGCATTTTTCTATTGCAAACGGAAAACCTGGATCGCTGGTGATGAGAGATGGAATTTAATGTTGACAAATACAAAGTAATTTCCACTGGAGAAAATAATCTCAATTACTTGTATGCCATGCTCACTTCCAGTTGGTACTGAAACTCAGGAAAGGGGACTTGGCAGAATTCTGCATAGCTCATTTTGTAGTAGCCATAAAAACATAAACAGGATGTTAGGATGCACCAGGATGGAAGATGGAGAATAATAAAAATAAAATCCACCCTATAAATTATTGGGAGCTAAGAGAAAGTATTAGGAGGACACTTTACTTTGGCAAGTCATCCCTTAACTGGCTACTGCAGGATAGCTTCCACTGAATCAGCTAGTAATAGTGGTTATCAGAGAATGGCGACTGAGCTAGAAGGACAGTGGAACTTGATATGATCTAGTAGGATGATTCCTTTGTCCCAAAGCAGCAGAGAGGCAGAGAAGATACTTCATGGGAAACAGGCATGGCTCCCATGTTCCTGTAACTTGAGAATTGATTACAAGGGTGCTCAAGTTGCTCCTTTGGATGGCGGGGGGATGGGACCAACTGGGTGTCTGGAGCAAAGGGAAGGCAAGGCCAGGAGAAAAAGAAGGATCTGGCCCTTTGTTTAGCTGTTTGTTCCACATTTTTTACTTAGTTACGTTATGTGCTCTTCAAATGTGTGATTTACCAAAATCATTGTGTAATAGAATCATATGGATGTGTGCATACAGCTACATTTACTTTGCAGTTATTATTACTCTTTTTACATCTTTTAATTTAAGTCTGTAGTTGCAAGGGGACTACTCAACCGAATACAAGAAGAAGCAGGCTATGTGCCCATTTACCTAAACTTCTCCGCTCAGACATCATCTGCAAGAACACAAGAGATTATTGAGTCCAAATTAGAAAAGAAAAGGAAAAATATTTTAGGTATTGATTTTAATTCTGTATTCCCTTATTCAAATTTCAATAATTGTAAAGTATTTTGTATAGTATTTTAATTATTTCAAAATATGGTGACCATGAGGGCTAGCTTCAAAGAAAACTCACTGCTAAATTCAACACAGCAAGAAAAATTTCAATTTTATTATTATACAAATGCAGTTCTTTCAGTTTTACACTTGAGGCCAGTATTGAAGTATGAGAGATTTAAAATCTATTTTAACATAACTATTGTTATATTAGGCAGTGTGAAAGGATACTTCTTTATAATAGAGAGCTATGTTAGAAGTCAAGCAGAAGGAAAAACGGTGCACCTTAGAGGCTAACTTTTTCATTTGGTCTGTAAGGGTGCTGTTACAGGTTACCTTTAAACCGTTCTAAATCCGTGGAATGTTGAGCAGTGTTGAAGTTGGAGCAGTTTCAGAGTGGTTGAAGGTTAAGTCTTAATGCCCGCTCTGACATGCACAACTTTACCTTGCCACGGGAGGGCCTGGTGAGCAGAGGTAGAGCCAGAGCCAGGAGCCAGGGTTTAAGCGCAGTTAGGCAGCCCTTTCTCCCCTTCCCCACCTAGGAAAGTGGGAGGCTGGGGAAGGAAGCCACAGCCCCCTTTCTCCCACCCCAGATTTTCCTGGCTAGGGGAGAGCTGCCCAGAGGTGGGACAAAGGCTTAGGCCTTTGAGGGGAGGGCTGCATTCCTGGCTCCTGGCACACAGTCCCAGATCAGGTCTCCTGGGGTACTTGGTGCCAAGTGGGCTGCGATCATGCCGGCTGGGGTCAGGTGGGGGTATTGTCTTGGGGCCAGTACTTCCTCCTGGCCAGTAGAGCTTGGGAGGATGGAAAGTTTGTCAGGGGTACAGGGGCTGGCAGCCATGCATCCTGGGACACTGTGTGACTGCACATTGGTTGCTTTATCTTCTTGGAACAGACTAACGATACCCTAGCTTGAGCTAGGTAGAACATCTCAAAGATAACCGTTGCCCAAAGTGGCATAACTTTAAGATGTTTAGAGGGTATTTAACACCATTTAACACCCTTTAATGCATGGATGCTCCCATATTAAGTGCCTTAAGAAAGAAAAGGTTAAAGGTAAGCTGGACCACCACCCTAGGGTTTATCCTGCCCTGCCTTAAATATAAGAGTTACTATTTACAAACAGCTTATTGAGTAATACATGTAACATTTCCATACTAAAAACTTAGAGCCCCTATACACATGCCAGACATATGTTCCAATGTGTACTAATTAGCACACATCAGAGCAGACTCAATTAATGGAGTCTGCCTGGAGCATATTACTTAATACACTCCAGGAGCCTCCTTATCACATCTATTCAGCATCCTTGTACTTCAAAATGGTGGTGTGGGTGTTTGAACTAGAGCTTGTTGAGCTAGAGCTTGTTTAGTTCAAACGTCCCTCCCACCATTTTGAAGTGTAGGATGCTGAGTACCTGTGATACTGAGGGTGCTTTAATTAGAGTGGTTCTCAAAGTCACTCTAATTAAATCTCCCCTTCTCCCTTTCCATACTGGAGCACACATATAGATGCCCTTAAGGTAAAATTTTATCAAATTCCAATTTGACACACTCAATAAAAGTGAAGGACCTCAATAGCGGTATCTGTGGTGTCCTCAGTTCTCTTCCTTTTTTCTAAAGCTTTGTAATAACCAAGCACAATTAGAGACTTCCCACTACACAACACACTGCCTTTCAGTTTCCAGATGTCATCATCCACAGCTCAAATATCTGCTTTGTCACAATTACACTTAAATACACAAACTGATCCAGATTAGGTACTTCTGCATTATGTAAAGCCTGCCAAGTGCTATTTATGTAAGACAAAGTAATGTCTCTGAGTTCAGGTTGTAGATTCCAGTGTAGTTACAGAGTATAGTGGATGCTTACATGTGAATGAAGTGCATGAAATATCACATTATTTCACTGCAGAATAAAGCTAGTGTTGTCCATTTGGGACCCAGCTAGTCTCTTAAGTATAACAAGTCTAACTGTTGATTTTCATACCTCTAATTTTAATCTCATAAATGGAAAGTACTAGCACTGTTTTATATGCTTATTAATTGAATTATTTTTATTTCCTAGGTGCACCAGGAAACAAACGAGTTATTATTTTTGTGGATGACCTAAACATGCCTAAATTGGATCGTTATGGGTCTCAGCCTCCTATTGAGCTCCTTCGTCAGTACCTGGACTTTGGGGGGTTCTACGACAGAGAGAAACTATTTTGGAAAGAAATACAGGTCATTCAAGTTTTTAAATGCTGTGAATTCGATAAAGTTCTTTGGGTTGTTTGTTTATTCTTAATAAATTGCAACTTTTTGTTGCTTCTAAACATCACTTATTGGTTTTCAAATTTAGTTTTCCGCTCTTATCTTTTCTCGCTGTTCCCCAGAGGAGTCACATTTAGAAGAGTGTAAAGTACACACTGCCCTCCTAGTTTTACAAGCTTCTCTCAGCACAGGAAACATGACAGCAAGCTTTTCTTCTTGAAGGTTTGTGTGTAGGTGTTGGTTTCTGGATTTAACCTTCTTACCCAAGTGGCAATTCTGATATTAGCCAGTAGGTCTGTCTCTTTTCCTGACTTGCAGTACAGTGTATGCTCCTGTGCCTCCAGCTACAGCAAAGCAATTTGCTGCTTTAGAATTCCCTGCTGCCAGAAATTGACTGTTGGGCCTGGGGATGTTTTTGCAACTGCAGGCTGTCTTTTGATGTGCTAAATACCAAATGAATACTAAATACTAAATGAACAGTAAGTGTTATGGCAGACATTGTTTTCTTGGACATTAGATTAGATTAGGATTAGACATTGTCTATCACTTTCAAAAGAGGATGGGGCAGACTCCTAAGAGGAACTGGCAGTTCCATGATTTAGGGGCATATTTTGCAAGGGCTTTGGTCCTAGGAGTAGATTAGAGGGACTGCTGCTCTCCAAACTGGATGTCACCAGAGGACTGCTCTGTAGTCACCCCCTCCTGTACCTGGCACAACCCCTATGTTTTTATAGTGGCCCTACACTTTCCAAACCCTCCCCAACTCATGGGGGGTCCTTAGTTTTCAGAGCATATTTGGCCTCTTTGTAAACCTTTGGCAGTGCAGGGGGGCCAGATCAGAGGTTATAGGAACATGATATAAGTCTTTCTGTTTAACTTCTGCTTTTCAACTTTAGACAAAGCTCACTGGGAAGTTTAGTGTGCAGGGATTCTTTCTTGGCATAGCATGTGTTCTGTTTTACCGCTCCTTTTGTGCCTAACCAGGCACTCTGCCCTGCACTGGACAAGCCTCCTACAGAAATGACAGTGTGTGGTCTCACTACAAAAGACTGTATAGTCACGCAGCTATGAGGAAGTGGGATTAAAATTTTAAGGGTTGCTTCAGCCAGGGCTTTTTAAGCTTTAAACGCTTCACTATTCAACTTAAATATTCTTTTACTTTATTGTCATTGTTAGCATGTCTGCCCTTGGGACTGGCTTTTCCCACAATTCCCGCCTGCCACGACTTCGATCTTTAATAATTTCTGGGGAGGAAGAGATTTTATATGCCAGTACCCGCGGGAAGAAACACGCTGGCTCGATCTAAGGTTAACGAGCCTTTTTATTGCTTACAGCAGTTTTACTTTGACCCTGAATGCCTGCCCCGAGGGCCAATTACCAGGAGCCACCCAGCAATTACTTAGGTTAGATACAGACTGTAGGTTAGCAGTTAATTGACCGTCTGCCACTACTTATTCTATTAGCGGTCAATTAACACAGGAACCGGGGATTCCCCCTGGCCCCGGCTTGAGCTCACAAATGGAGCATCTTTCTCCGGAACTCTCCGCTAGCTCCGTTTTTATCTCTCTTTTCTCTCTCTCTTTCTCTGCTAATCTCGATCACCTCCGGACCGCCATCTGTCACCCCTTCCCTCCTGCATCCCCGTGACTCACCAGTGGAGCAGGTTCTTCAGGTATATAGCCATCTGTCAAGCCGTAGTGATTCCAGTTTCTTGTCTTCAGAGGGGATAGCAGACTCTGCCCCTGTCAGAGCTTCTTAGTCTCTCCTGAGCAACCTCTTTGGTCCGTCTTCCAACTTAGTCCATGCCCGCAGGCAACTCTGGGCAATCTTCTCTCCCTCTTATTCTTCCTTCTGGGTGCCTACTGGTTCCCTGGGGTCAGGTATTTCCTGTTTCCCCACTGTGCTACTCCTCAGCTGTTACTCTTCTAAGTAACAGAGTCGGAACCGGGACTCAGTTACAGTCATGTTCGAAATATTATATACAGTTTAAAAGTGTCACATAGTTCATTTTGTTTGTATATATATTAATGAAACCTCACAAAAGGCTTTCTAAGGTCAGTAATGAGATCAGTAATGAGGACATACAGAAAGTAAGTGGTTTCCTACCTTGTGACACAGTGAAATAGTGGTAAGGCTGGAGTGGCAGGAAGTAGCCCAGGTTTTCTAGCCTTCTGCTTCAACCAGACAATTACATTCTGTGCCTAGAGGAGTGTGAAAGTTTAAAATTAATTTGAGTTTAAAGAGTTTGATTCCTGAGTTGGAACCACAGGAAAGAGTAACCAGGGAATCTCTGTTATTCTCCCTTTCCCATCTCAGTTCTCTTTCTGCCTCAGCAGCTACCCACTCCTAATATTTTACTCTTATTTTAGTGATGGAGTCTCCTTGAAACCTAGTATCTGTTGCTTGTACACACAATCAAAAACATATCATGATAAAGATTGAGTCATTGAGAAAAAACACCTAAAATCTTTGTGATTGAGTTGGAGAGTTGTTTAGCAGTGTTGGTCTAGAGAATACGTGAGAAGCCAGATTTTATTGCTAATATCTTTTATTAGACCAACTACATAGTTTTCTGTGCCTGAAACCTATCCAACATTTTTCCTAATTATACAGTGGGTCCAGTAAATATATTACCAAAAACTCGTACTTAAAATCCATAAGACACCAATCACATTGGGTTAGAGTGCTTCTGGAGGGGCTGGACGTGTTCAAGTCAGCAGGTCCAGATGCTCTCCACCCCAGGGTAATGAGGGAGCTAGCAGGGGTTATTACAGAGCCCTTGGCATGGCTTTACGAGCGCTCGTGGTGCTCGGGCCAGGTGCCAGATGATTGGAAGATAGCCAATGTGGTCCCCATCTTTATGAAAGGGAGGAGGGAGGACCCGTGCAACTATAGGCCCGTCAGTCTTACCTCAATCCTGGGGAAACTCTTTGAGAAGATCATCAAGGAGCACATCTGTGATGGGCCGGCATCAGGGGTGATGCTGAGGGGCAACCAGCACGGTTTCATTAGGGGCAGGTCATGTCAGACCAACCTGATTGCTTTTTACGATCAGGTCACAAAAGCATTGGATGCAGGTGTTGCCGTGGATGTAGTCTTTCTGGACTTCAGCAAGGCCTTTGACACTGTCTCTCACCCGATCCTTGTTAAAAAACTAGGCGACTGTGGCATCGATGCCTACATGGTCAGATGGATTGCTAATTCGCTGAAGGGTCGTACTCAGAGGGTGGTGGTGGACGGGTCATATTCGACCTGGTGGGAAGTGGGCAGTGGGGTCCCCCAGGGCTCGGTCCTTGGGCCCGCACTGTTCAATTTCTTCATCAGCGATTTGGACAACGGGGTGAAAAGCAACCTGTTCAAATTCGCTGATGATACCAAAATCTGGGATGAGGTGGGCAGGCTAGTAGGGAGGGGAAGACTGCAGAAAGACCTGGATAGTTTGCAAGGGTGGGCTGACAAAAACAGGATGCGTTTCAATATGGACAAGTGCAGGGTGCTGCACTTGGGCAGTAGTAACTGGCAACACACTTATAAGATGGGAAACTCCCTTCTTGAGAGCACGGAGGCAGAAAGGGATCTTGGAGTCAT
>NW_005841935.1:3354145-3368945 GCF_000455745.1 Alligator sinensis
CAGACCCTACAATGAGAGGCTACGGGACCTGAACCTGTTCAGCCTTCACAAGAGAAGGCTGAGGGGGGACCTTGTGACTGTCCATAAATTCACTAGGGGGGACCAGAAGGGTTTGGGGGAGACCTTGTTTCCCCCAGCACCCCCCGGGATAACAAGAAATAACGGCCACAAGTTGTTGGAGAGTAGGTTTAGATTCAATATCCATAGGAACTACTTCACAGTTAGGGAGGCTAGGATCTGGAACCAACTTCCAAGGGAAGTGGTGCTGGCTCCTACTCTGGGGGTCTTTAAGAACCGGCTCGATGCCTACCTGGCTGGGGTCACTTGAGCCCAGTTTCTCTCCTGCCCAGGCAGGGGGTCAGACTTGAAGATCTACAAGGTCCCTTCTGACCCTACTTCTATGATTCTATGATTGTAATTCTTTTAATAGACTAAAGTCAACTCTTCAGTGTGATTATCAGCTCAGTTGTTTAACACGTCACACTCTCATCATCCAACCTCCAAGTACTTCTCAGAATGGCAGCAGAAGGTTGGGTCACAAAATATTGCCTGTGTAGAGCAATTCTGAAAGTGGGCAAGCTTAACAAAACTCTTCCTATGTCATTCAGAAAGAGACTGCCTCTTTTCTCAAAGTGCGAACCTCCTACAGGATTTCAAATTTGGTTCCAGTAACATTCCATGCATACATACTACAAAGGATTTGACAAGCATTTAGCAACACCCTGTAGTTGAGGTTGTTGTATGGATGTTGTTGTCCCGAAGGAGCATCAGAAGTCATTCTGCCACAGAATGTCTCCCAAAACTCCTTGTTTGTTGAAAGGGGAGTACGGTCCATTATCAAAATTTAGAAAATAGAATAGCTATTAGATGGGAAAATTCATTAATAGTTAATTTGGCTCCAGTATCTGATTGTGCCTGAGACAAAACATGGGGCTTGGGATAAAGAAAAAAGGTACTGAGCTGTCCAACACTGATCATGTCTGTTCTGTGCCCAACCTTTGTGTCCTGCAGGCCAGGTGAGCCTCCATGGGCCAGATCCAGTCAATGGGCCCAATCTGGCTTCAGGAGCCTGCACAGCCTCACCTCAATCCCTCGGCCCAGGGCAGGGGCAGGAAAGAGCATCCCCAATCTGGACATGTTGGGAAGGTGGGGGAGGCAACCTGGTCCTGGTCCCAGCCTGGATGCCTGGGGTGGGTTTGGGCAGGGCAGACCTGATCTGGATGTTCTGGGGAGGAGAATTAGCTTGGTCCTGGTCCTGGTCCTGTTCCTGGTCCTGGTCCTGGTCCCAGTCTGGATGCATGTGGGGAGGCAGAGTGGGGTGGAGCAATCCTGATCTGGGTTTGCAGGTGGGGGCAGGAACAGCCTGGCAAATCTGGACACACAGGGGGTGGCTTGGCCTTGATTCTGCTATATGTTCTCCTCTGCCAAATTTCCAACCTGTGGGGAGCCCCACAGGGCCAGATGTTATGACTTTGCAGGTGAGAGGTTGAGCACCTCATGGCTAGTGTGCTTTTAGGGCTTTTATAAATTAGTCATTTTTAATTACATTAAAAAAAAGAAGGCCAAAGAAGAAATCACACTTGCTTAAAAGCAGCTGTTTAGATCAGTTGATTAGAGGTGGTGTTACTAGCACCAAGGTCACAAGTTTGATCCCTGGTTGGACTAGATGATCCCTTGGAGTCACTTCCAGCCTTACTTCTCTCTCTGAGTAGCTTACTAAAGGTCTGTGTTCTAATGTTTAAGCAATGGTGTTTTGCACGATTAAACAAATTGCTAAGTATTTTTTGTGATACAAGTTGAACATGATTTCCTCCACAGGACGTAACAATTGCATCAGCCTGTGCACCTCCTGGCGGTGGTCGTAATCCTGTAACACCACGGTTCATAAGACATTTCGCCATGCTGTGCCTTCCAACGCCCTCAGAGCATAGTCTCAAACAAATTTTTCAGGTCAGTAACAACTTCTGTGTGGCCATAAGGAATAGAAAACAAATTCATCTGTGCATCATGTCATGCCACAATCTGGTCCAACATTAAACAAGTTCTTAGTAAAATATGCCACTTTTTCAACTTATGAAGTCTTAGGGTGAATTGAAAAGCTTTAGAAATCAAGGGGAGACTTTCCATTGCTTTCAAAGGATGTTGGATCAAACCTATAGACACAAGAAGAGTATGTTTAAAAATATTAGCCTTTAAACTAATTGTTTTTATTCCAATTTTGTTTAGTATATTTCTATTTAAATGTAATCTTTAATATTTCCTTTCTCCCCACCTTAGTTTCTGGAAACACTACATTAACTGGCTAAAAATTGTTCTCTGATTCAATAGCTACCCCTCGTAGTTAAGCAAAAGCAAGGATGGCACAATATTGATATGTATTGTATCATTTTCTCCCAGATCACTGGCAGTAACCTCAGAACAGGATTTTCCCATAGCACAGGTCTGGTGCTGCAACCCCTTGCTCACACAAGAAATAAGTCTCATGGAAATTGGCCAGACCTGAATAATGGGTGCAGGCTTGAAGCCGCCAAAGGGTGGACCTTTTTCTATTGATTTGGATTAAACAATTAATCTGTTAGCTTCTTTTTGGCAACAGGTTTTATAGTTCTGCATATTTATATGTATCAGATGTCCCTTACAAATTTTTAATGTGCTTGAACTTTCTTTGGTGAAACCAGAGTATTCTCGTTTCAGTCACATCTGACTGACTGGGTGGTTTGGCTTTCTTGCTTGAGGTCAGGTGCAGGGAGGAAGTAAAAGTAGATTTCTCCTTTATCCCTTGCTCATTCTGGGCTGTCCTTGCTGTTTGTGCAGACACAAAAATAATTTAGTGCAGTCCCTGAGGCTGTTTAACTTATGGCTGCTTTTTGTGGTTCTGCAGTGGAGAAGAACACGAAGTACTCCAGCTACTCATGTTATCCTCCTGCACATGTTTACATTGAGTCAGTGTGGAATGCTCAGCATTTGGGAAATCTTTAGTGACATTTGGGGGAGACCTTGTTTCCCATAGTGCCCCCTAGCACTCCCCGAGATAACAAGGAATAACGGCCACAAGTTGTTGGAGAGTAGGTTTAGATTAGACATCTGTAAGAACTACTTCACAGTTAGGGAGGCTAGGATCTGGAACCAACTTCCAAGGGAAGTGGTGCTGGCTCCTACCCTGGGGGTCTTTAAGAAGAGGCTTGATGCCTACCTGGCTGGGGTCATTTGAGCCCAGTTTCCCTCCTGCCCAGGCAAGGGGTCGGACTTGAAGATCTACAAGGTCCCTCCCGACCCTACTTCTATGATTCTATGATTTATAGGCATCTAAAATGGATTTTAGGTACTCCCCATTTAAAGTTCTGGACTTAAAAAATACATTATCTTTACTATTCTTTGTTTGCAATTCTGAATAGCTTTTCTTTAGGATAAATGTTCAGCAAAATTCCTTTAAATCAGTGATGTTGAGCTCATGTGGCATCCCAGCATGGGTCTGGACCTGGAGGTGGCAGTGTGTGGCAGCAGGATGAGCCACATCGTGGAACTGCAGGTGTTAATTAAATTCTCCCCCACTACTGACACATGTCCCCAACCAGGTTCTGTCCCTGGATTTTGGTGTGGGCCCTGCCGCTGTTGGCATACCCCTAAATTCCCAGCTCTTCTAGGAGCCCACAGGCTGTATGTGTGACACCCCTGCTTTACACTATTACAGAAAGGAATCAGAGCTCATCTGAAGAAAAATTAAGCTTCTGTATTCTTGCTGATTAAAGTGAAAGGAAACTACCTTTATATTTTGTTTTACACTGTTTTATTTTGTTGTTGTTGTCCTGGGTATAGGCGATCTTAAAGGGCTTTTTGGCAGATTTCTCTCAAGCAGTAAAGCAGAATGCAACAAACATAGTGGATGCTGCTGTTGAAATCTATCAGAGAATGAGCATTGATCTTCTCCCAACACCGGCTAAATCCCATTATGTATTTAATTTACGTGACTTGTCAAAGTGTGTGCAAGGTAAAATATGTTTGTTTTTAACAAGTTGTTGTTTTCTGATTCTTATACATTACATTTTCAGGGGCTGTTGACCTGTGCCTCCAATGAGGGCTCTGAAAACTCTGTATTTTTTCTGATTTCAGCATTACACCTCCAGGAGTTCCTTCCCCCTATTAGATTTTTTAGAACAAAGTAAATGATTTGCAATGGATGACTGGTCCTTGCAGTTATTTTCTTCTGCTAGGTGCAGCTCACAATTTCCTGTATTATTCACAATTTGAAGAAAGCAGATCCTGCTACTGTGTGAAAGGCAGATGTGGGGTAGTACTCTGTAAGCACCAAGGAAACCCAACTCATCATTTCCAAGTGAGATAGATGAATTAAGTGTGGAACCTGTGTAAGTTCATACTACCTTATTTACTTGGGTCTAAGATGACCCTGACCTTAAGATGACCCCCCAAGTAATTAGATTTAATACATGGAAAATTTATAAATGTGTCCAGCTTGGCTGTGGCCCTGACCCTAGGTAGGGGATGGAGCCTGAGCCACAGCAGCTGCCCCTTTCCCCCACCTCCCCATACTTGGTTCTATGAAGAAGGGCTCTTTTATCCATGTTAAATGAGGGGAAACCTCGTCTTAGAACAAAATAAATACAGTATTTTGCCTCTGTTTGCCTCATATTAAATGTACTCAGTTACTGATGGTGAAAATGGGCAGAAGGGCCCTCAGTCAATGTTGTTAGGTTAGAGTAGTTCCCTTCCCATGCCCCAAGGTGCATAGCAATCATTGAAATATCTCTGTAGCAGCTCAGCGAGCATAGCAAACAAGCAACTAGGGGCATGGCCACATGTAACACCTAGAGTGGTTTAAATGCAGTTTAAACTTAAAAGTCTGTGAAACTGGTGTAAAGCTACCAGGTGCTGTTCAAACTATATCTGGAAAATCATGTACTCTTTCGAACCAGTTCACAGTGTACTAGTCAGTGTTACATGTAGACACCAAGTGTTCCATGACGTGTCTGGTCAGTCCTCCAGGCATCCCATATTGCATCATTCCTCATTCTCTCCACCCCTGCTACAACTCGCCATGCTACAACTGGCAGCTGGAGTTCCACTTCTTCCCTTTTTTTTATCAGTAAGCTCCCTTGTGCTGCCCGTTCAATAAAAGCTATCTTTCTAGCAATCAGCTGTATCCTCACAAACCCTCATCAAACTCCACTTAGTCCCTGGGAACCCAAAAGTGTGGGTCCAAATGCTCCTCCCCTACACATTCCTTGACCATCCTATGTCAGGTGAACACACTGCAGATTTTGGTCAGTTGCAGACCATCGAAGCTTACTGAACTCACTTTTTTTTATTTAACCACACTTGTGCCCCAGCCAGCCCCATCAACGTCTACGTGTGTGCGGCTGAGGAGTAAAAAACTCTGCCATAGGATAGTACTTGTGTTTATGCCAGAGTTAATTAGTTTACTCCATCCTAATGGCCCTGCATGTGTAGTCTCTGAGATGTTTACTGTGGAGCTAATTAGGCAACTGCAGTAAATATCTCATGTAGATATGCCCATGTGTCTTTGGCCTTCTGGAATTTCCCTGTGGTTGGGGACTCTAGATCCATATTAACTTTGATTATTTCAAGCCAGATATAATACCTCCAGATCTGACTCCCGTTTTCTCACTCACATTTGCAATGTATATCTGCATTTGAACTTCTTGAGGCCCTAGAACGTTAGCCATGGCATGTCCAGACCTGGTTGAGGATGTATGCATCCAGAGCTTGCTGGAAATGTGGAAATAGTAATCTTTTATGTTCCTTTCCCTCTTTTGATCTCTGTATTTTGTTCTAAACATCACTTTAGAATTCCATTTTTAAAGATGAATAACAGAACATAAAATGACCCAGAGGAGCAGAACAAATACTCTTAAAAGTATGACACAAGTTACAGACAGTATAAGTGATTATTTAGCTTCCAAAAGAGAAAAACTGGAGGCAATTTAACAGAGCTGCCGAGAAAAGCAGAGTAAAGGATGAGCAGTTCTTCATTCCCATAATCCAAGACTGAGTGGACACTTACAATTCTCAAAGAAACTGAAGGGTTATACATTTATAACTGATAATAAGTTCAACATACGGCCAGCCTGTAGAATTCATAGTTGAAGGGGCTCATCAGTTATAGTGCAATACCATGGCAGGACAGGTTTATTACTACAGATGATAATTGTAGCTATCCAAGCTAAGCCAATAAAAGTAATCAAATCTCATGCTTTCATGGCATAATATGATTGTTTATTGAAGTGAAGAAGGAAACTATTTTTCTATGTCCAATATTACATATTGGGTGTGGTTTATTTGTGCGGGGATTAAACGTCCTCTGAAGCCTCTGACAATTACCAATACTGGTGGCTGGATATTTGATGAGCTGTTTGATCCTTGTGACAAATTTTATGTTCACAGTATTTTAGTCTCTTCATATTTCAACTCAGCAGTTATACAGAATATGTATTTTTAAAACTATATATATAAGCATTGTGAATATTTGTTATAGTACACTTGTTAGTATGAAACAGTTAAAAAAAACTTTGGTGGTTTCTATCTGCATACAATAGGGGTCTGCAACTACAGCCCGCAGGTTGGATCTGGCCTGTGGACATGGAACCTCAGTTGCATTTGGCATTTTAATTTGCTTCAGCAACAGTTACTTTTCCCTGCCACTGTGGGGAAACGTGCCAGCTACTGGCATCCTCCTCATGCTGCTACAGGGAAAAGCAACAGCAGCAGCTGTGTTCTGGTGCCAGTCCCTTCCCTGCTTCTGACCTGAAATGGGTCACTCCAGCCTGCAGCCTAAAAAAGTTGCTGACTATTGACATACAATAATGTTGGAATTAATAACAATGAGAATCAATACACTTAACATTACCTCAAATTTTTCCTCTTCTGATCTCTCTCACATAGGTGACATTTTTCCAAGTTATGAGTTTTGTGCCACCATATCTCAGTCTGGAGCTCTGTTCCTGCATATATAATAGGAGATTCATTACTTCATGTTTTTACATGTAGTTCTTGTGTTTTAGAGAGATGTCGTACAATGTAATTACTTCTTTTCTTTTTTCTGCAATCACCTCCTTACCTCTGTATTTTCTCTCCAAGAGGTATATTTCATATATACCTTTCTTTCAATCTGTTTCTTTCAGATTTCTCATTTGACCCTCTTGGGGCACTGCGCACCCTCAACAGCTACTAAACACCTTTGACACTGACCCTGGGAATTGTCTACACAGACCTTTTTAATAATTTATTTAGATATTGTTAAAAATAACTATAGAATATGTTACACCAGTGAAACTGTTGTCCACATATTTTGCACACAGGCATTCTTCAGTGTGATCCTGGCTCAGTCAGAGACCAAATGCAAGTCTTCAGACTCTTTTCTCATGAATGTCAAAGAATCTTCCATGACCGCCTCATTAACAGTGAAGACAAACAGTACTTTCATTCCATGCTATCTGAAATGGCCAGTAAGGGGATCTGTTTATTCCATTTTCTATTGTATTATGCATTAAAATATATGAGACAAAAATATAACTAACCTAGGATTTTAATTTGCAGGCAAACATTTTGGAATCCCAGTTGACCCAGATTACTTTTTAAATAAACCAATCATATTTGGGGACTTTCTTAAAGTAAGTATTTCCTAAATCTAATTTTTCATAGACTGTTACATTATGGTTTTAATTTTAATTGCTTTGTTGAATATAATGTCAGGGTTTGTTAGTATCAGGGCAAACTGTGATATAACTGTATTATAAATGAATTATAATATTAATATTAATTTTATTATTAAATTAATCCAAACTGTACAGATCTATTTCACTCTTGGCATAATTAAAGACAGTACCACAAAAGTGAATGGAGGGGGTTTGGGGGTGGGAAGGGGCGGGGGTTGCATCCAACTGAGCATGACACTTTATGTTATATTTAGAAGAAAAATGATTCTTTCACATTTTGTAAAATACCTTCACCAAAATGAAATTTCACACTGTTGTCCTAGCTGTGGAAGACTTTTCAGGGAACTTGAGTATAGATGTAAATAGACAAAACTGTATGTGTAGTGCCAGAAATGGTCCTTGTATTAGGAGGATGTAAATAATCTACCTGAAAATTGAATAGAGTAGCTCATCTGTTTTTAGTGAGGGAAGTTGATGTTTTTTGAGCTTCTGTCACTAGTGACCAGTGACTTCCAAACAGGAGATAAGTGAAAGTAAGTGATCCTAATTACGGAACACTTGGCTGATATCAATTTGGTTCTTCTTTGGAGGCTTATTCCCTTCAGAATAAGTTGGGACCAGAGAGAGGTCAAGATAATTGGTTTCAACAGCTATTTCTCTTTACAGAATGCACTAACAATTACTAAGGGAGAGTAATTACTCTCTCTTTAAAAAATTGCTATACCAGCAGAAGAAAGAGATTTCAAATAGAATTCTGATCTTTAGAGTCTATGTAGAATTGATAGAAAAGGAAGCTGTCACTAGTACAGTTCATGCACACTAAGGACAAACTAAATCTTTAAAGCGTATTTTTAAACACTAATGGTATTTAGCAAAGAGATTATGCCAGGGAGAGATTGAAGCATTCAGTTAGCTAGATTAGAGAATAAAAGGGACAAATGTGAATAGTAACAAAAATATTCAGTGTATGGGCCACTAGGGACATGGGTCTCTCACAGAGAGTACACGTTTACTTTGCATCCCTATTTTCTTTGCATGGGGATAACTTTTTATTCTGCTTTTATTAATTTCTGCAAGTGATAACTGATGCCTTGTAAAGAAATCTTTTGCACTGAGCCTCAGGAAAAATCTCCTTTTGAAGCTAGCTGAGTAGGAAAGAATTCATGTGCCATTCAGGTGAAAACCACGCTTTAAAAGGCTAGAATAGGGGAGAGCAAAAATAGATGAATTCTTTGAAGTATTGGTAAGAATGATTTGGCAGGAACTGAGGTATGAAGCAGATTAAAAATAGGATTAGAACAACCCAGCTGGTTATTTTAACCCCAAATTTTAAAGATGTGGATTAGGATGGATGTTGTTTTAATGAACTGTTGAATGCAATTAAAATGGAGAAAAACCCAGAAAAACTTGCTGAATTTCCCCAGTTAACCTGTTGAATTGCTGTGTGCTCAGCACTTGAGGGCCAGATCCATAGTTGTTAATTAGGCTCCTAAACAGAATTTAGGCATTTATATAGCAAAAAATTATCCAAAATCTCTTACGTCAGTGACCACAAAACTGATTAGGCATCTACATTCATGCAGCATCTACATTTTGTACAACCAGTTTGAGTATCTCAGCTACCAAATTGCAGGAATTTCAGTACTAATCTATTTGCATATTTAAGTGTCCCCTCATTTGGATATCATCTATCTTATTCTCTGCATATAATTTCCATTTAGTTTGGGGCAGATAAAGCCGATCGGATATATGAAGATCTGACTGACATGGAAAAGATTGTACCAGTTTTGCAAGACTATCTGGATGATTACAATATAACAAATGCTAAGGAGATAAAACTGGTGTTCTTCCAGGATGCCATAGAGCATGTTTCAAGGTAAATACAATTAAGATTCTGGTAAGCTAGTTAATGCTGCAGAAATATTTCTATTTTAATGTAATGGTTAGCATTTACAAGTGAACTCAAGCTATTTTGAAAAGTATTTAAAATTGTGTGATCAGTCATAGGTTTATCCCCTGAAAGGATGTATTTTTTTAAAAATATGCATGGAATTAACCACAGAATTCTTGCTAAACAGAAATGTTATATTAATCCTATGATCTGTAAATATAAACAATATTAAACCTGAAATGGAGGGAGATAATGTTAAAATCAGGAAAAGAATGTAATTCCAGAATGAGCCCTGGATAATGAGTTTGTCTCAATAGATTGAGCAAGCAACCATCTCAGATAACTCTTTTATCATCCTGGTGCCCCTGAAATACTGCACTGCCTCAACATTTGTCATCCATGTGGACCTTGAAGTCACTGAGTACTATCAGTCTCTGTGACACTTATGCCCTCTAGATTTCTAAATATCATTTTAGGAATCTGACATAAAGCACTTCAAAGATCCACTTTAAGATGTGCCTGTTTCTGTAGCCAATGACATAACAGAGTGAAGTGGGCAGCTTCATGCCTGGCTGCCTTTGGCTCTCCAGTCTGAGTGACCACTTACCCATCTGGTCAAGTAGAAATGTCTTTGTGTGACAGAGCCTGTGCTCCAGCAGGGGCTATCTGTGAGCACTCTAGGAGGGGACCACCTCCAACTCATCTGCCATGTCTTTGGTGTTATGAAGAAAAAGGAGGGTGCAGCAGTGCTATTATGGGTTCCCCCCCAGGGGTTACTCATGGAGTGATGGATTGATGACTTGGGGCTCCACTTCCCCATCTCCCTGTCCACATGCCAGCTTCAGTATTGTCAAGGGTGCACTCCTCACCTGGTCAAAGCCATTGGGTTCCTTCCAAGGGATTAGTGCTAGAACTGTCAATGAAATCTTTTTCCCAGTCTCCTGTGAGGTGGCGGTAGGTTATACTGCTGCTGTCAAGACACCTGATCCCTGAGTATCAAAGGTAATTTTGTTGAGAAAAAAGGAAACAACATAAACATTAATATACTTCAAAGGTAGAAGTGTGGGATCCCCTTACTTCCTGGGTCCTCCCCAGATAAGTCTCTAAGGGTTCCCAAATACCCTGAGCCAAGATCTTTCTCTGGGTCTGGGTTGCCCCAATTCTCCCAGACCTCTGGCATGCCCTCAGTCAACATCCAGAAAATAATGCAAATAAAATGAGGCCTTCAAGCTCAAAACACTGCTTGCAAACAAGGAAACAAAACCCCTCTCAGGGTGCTCATAAAGTGGAAGTGAAGGTAAAACTGCATATGTAGTCCTTTCACTGGACTACACATGCTGAATCCCACAGGCTCCAGTGCTCAGCTTTCTCAGGGCTCCCTCTCGGATCCTCCCCAGGTAAGTCTCTAAGGGTTCCCCTGAACTCCTTAATGCCCACTTTGCTATGATATTTCACCAGACCATGAGGAATGTCAAGCAAGAGAAGGCTCATAGGGGACATGCCAAGACTGACAGCCTCCCCACTGTGGATGCTGAGTGGGTACAATACCAATAAGAAAAGCTTGACATTTATAAGTCAGCAGGACCAGATAGACTCCATCTGAGAGTGTTGCAGGAGCTGACTGGGGTCATCACAGAACCCCTGGCAAAGCTCTTTCAGAATTTGTGATGCACCAGGGAAATCCCTGACAACTGGAAGGGGGCCATCGTGCCCATCTTCAAGAAGGTGAAGAGGGAGGACCCAGGCAACTCTAGGCAATCAACCTGACCTCCATCCCAGGGAAAATCCTGGAAAAGCTCATTAAAGAATGTATGTGTAATGCGCTCGCAGAAGGCAAGATTCTGAATGCCAGGCAGCATGGCTTTGTTGCGGGTAGGTCTTGTCTTATCAATCTCATCTCCTTTTATGATCAGGTCTCTCACCAGCTGGACACAGGAGATGTGGTAGATGTTATATACCTAGACTTCCAAAAGGTTTTTGATCTAGTATCCCATGATATCCTTGTGGGAAAGCTGGCAGACTGCAGGCTCAACTGCTTGACAGTTCAGTGGGTGGGAAACTGGCTACACGGTAGGACCTAGAGAGTTCTCATGAACAGATCTGTGTTGTCCTGGCATGAAGTGGCCAGTGGTGTCCCTCAGGGATCTGTGCTTAGACCAGTGCTTTTCAACATCTTTATCAATGATTTCGATGGGGGAGGGAAAAGCTTGCTGGCCAAGTTTGCAGACGACACCAAGTTATGGGGCAGTGAGGTCATGTCAGATGGTAGGTTGCAGATACAGGCAGACCTGAACAGGCTTAAGAGTTGGGCAGACCGGAACCAGATGAAGTTTAATACTTCCAAGTGTAAGGTGCTCCATCTGGGAGCAAACAACCTGCAACATACGTATAGGCTTGGTGGCGACAGCTTGACTTGAACCATGGTCGAAAGGGACCTAGGGATAATGATCGACCATCATATGAATACGAGCCATCAGTGTGAGGCAGTAGCTAGGAAGACAAACAACACACTGCATGCATGAACCATTGCATCTCATGTAAAACTAAGAAAGTGATACTCCTGCTGTACTCAGCACCGGTGAGACCTTATTCTGAGTACTCCATCCAGTTCTGGGTGCTGCACTTCAATAAGGATGTGGAAAAACTTTACAGGCCCCAGAAAAGAGCCACCTCTATGATCAGGGACTTGCAAAACAAGCCACATGAGGAAAGGCTGGGGGACCTGGGCCTCTTTAGCCTAAAGAAAAGAAGGTTGAGAGGGGACTCGATAGTGGCTTACCGCTATATCAGAGGAGGGCATCAGGAGCTTGGTGAACAACTGTTCACTAGGGCACCCCCAATGAATATAAACTCCTGGAATGCCACTTCAGGCTTAATACCAGGAAAAACTCCTTTACAGTCAGGGTGTCCAAACTGTGGAATAAACTCCCTCCAGAGGTTGTTCAGTCACCTGCCCTAGAGGTTTTCAAGAAGAGACTAGACAGTCACCTTGCTGGGGTCTCCAAACCTCAGTTGTCTTCCTACCTAGAGCAGGGGGCCTGGGCCCAATGATCTGCAAGGCCCCTTCTAGCCCCTAACAATCTATGAATCCTGAATGTATGAAAAGTCCGAACCAAGATCCTGTCACACTTTGCCACAAACCACGGAAAAAGGTTTAAACGTGGACTTTTAGAGCAGGGGTGAAAAATGATTTGGGCCGAAGGGACACTTAGGGAGATTGGGTGAACTGTCATGGGCTGGGGCAGGCAGAAGCCTGCATCTCCTACCCCATCCCAAGTCCCTGGCATGTGGCTGGATCAGGCAGGAGCCACACCAGCTGCACCCATGTGACTCAAAGCAGCACATGGGAACACAATGTGGCATCGGCCCAACCCAGCTGCATGCCAAGGACTCAGGGCTGGGAAGAGGGTGCAGGAAGAAGGGGGAACACAATGTAGTACCAGCCCAGTCAGGCCCAGATAACCTGTGGTTCCTGGCTGCCTTCTCCCTGAACCCCCTCCTCTACCCCAAGGGTCCATTGCACAGCCAGGTCAGGTAGGAGCTGCTCCAGCTGCACCCACATGGCCTAAGGCAGTATGCAGCATGGCACAGCCCAGCCCAGCGGCATGCCAGGGACTCCAGGCAGTGGAGGTGGTGTGGGGACAAAGGGTAACAAAGATTAGGGTCCCTTAACCTTTGTCCACTTACCTCTCTGCCCTTAGATCAGGAGTGGACAATTTTTTTTTTTTATCTGGAGGGCCACTTAGGGAGTTTTGTTAAGCTGTTAGCAGGGTGGGGAAAGTTGGCCCAGCCTGCAACAACTCACCAAAACTCCTTAAGTGGGTCTCCAGTCCAAATAATTACCCACCCCTGTGTTAAATGCACCTAAAACATGAACATCTGTGCATTCCAACAGTAACATATGTGCTAAAGTACCTCATATCATAGCAAACATATGACAAGGAGTATCTCCAGATTGTTTAACTAACATGTTCAGCTACTGTCAGCCTGCTCTACAGAGACAATAATAGCAATTTGCAGTTCTCCAGCATCTCAGGATGCACTGCTTCCAGCTCCCCCACTTTCATTCCAAGAGCCACTCTATACAACCACCCAAACTCTACTGCCCAGGTGGATGGTATTGACCTCAAAGTGACACCCTCATCCATGCGAGGGAAGTGTGGTCTCAGCCCAAATGGCATCACTCTGAGCGCCCATTAAAAGCCTGAAGGTTCATTGAGGTCTGTCACTTGTTTGAGCACTCCACTGCAAATGGAGAACACTGAGCTTTGTGAACCAAACTGAACGAGAGAATGTTGTCCTTGGAACCCTGCAGAAGAGCCATGCACGGGACTCAAGGAGGTGCTGCACCTCATCACACTCTAGGGCAAGGAAAGAAACATCACCAATACTGCAAAGGGGAGAAAAGCAGCTAGTAAAACTAGGCAGTCCATGAGCGTGTCATGGCCCAGATAGCGGCTCAAGGGCACCAGTAAGACTAGCAGCTGATCCTCGCTAAAATGAAGTACACAAAGTCACAGTATGTTTGAGACAGGGATGCAAACAAGGTCACAAGCACCACAAGAACATTGGTCCCCTACTATGATGTGCTGTCAAGGATCCTTGAGGCAGACCACACCATTGCTCTCTATCACATATAGCTGAGCTAGTAGGGAGCCGCGCAGCGCAAACAGAGTGTGCAAACAGGCACGCTCTGTAAGAGCGCGCCGGCGTTTGTGCAGGCGGGCGGGCAGGAAGGGCCAGGAGAGAGACTCCTGTATGGGTAGGGTGTAGACACCAGACAGATCTACAAACAGCAGCTTATAGAATGGTGTCGACGAGGAGTGCTGATAGGGCCTCTGCCCAGGGGGCCAAGCCCACCCGGGGCTTGTCTGAGGCCTCCACCCAGACTGAGCCCATGGGGGAGCTGATGTCCCCCTACCTCCTGGCCTGCGGGGGATCCCCAGCAGGGTCGGGGGGGCAGAGATTGGGGGCCCCCACACCTGTCCGGCAGAAGCCCGTCTTAGGGCTCTGGAGGTGCAGGTGAGGGAGCTCTGGGAGGAGGTTAGCAGGCTGAGGGGTATCAGGGAGGCGGAGGATGAAATTGACGGCTATTTCTTCTCCCTGCAGGACCAGGCACCTAAGGAAGAAGCAGCCCGGGGAATGCCCTCCACTGCAGAGTGGCAGACGGTCACATCCAGGACCGGAGCTGCTCACAGCGAACAGGTACCAGTTCCTC
>NW_005841935.1:3369918-3376151 GCF_000455745.1 Alligator sinensis
AAAAACAATTTCTTGTTATCCTTAACTTGGGATGCCATCCTCAGCTCCATGGTAGCTTTGGCCCATCTAACTGCCTCCCTACAAGCGCGAGCAGAGGAGGTATACTCCTCTTTGGTAATCTCTCCCTGTTTCCACTTTTTATATGCTCCCCTTTTAGCCCGTAGGCTGCTCTGGATTTCTCTGGTCAGCAAGGGAAGCTTTCTGGCCCCTTTCCCTCTTTTTCCTCACATCGGGATTGTCTCCCTCTGTGCCCGAAGGATCATTTCAAGGCACAGCCACCCTTCCTGGGCTCCCATCTCTTCAAAACTCCTACTCCGCAGTGCGTCATCGCCTGAGTTCATTGAAATCCGCTTTCCTAAAGTCTAGCACTTTCACCCTACTAGTTACCTTACCCACTCGACATCTTATGATGAATTCTATTATTTAGTGATCACTGTCCCCCAGGTGACCACCGATCTGTAGGTCTTCTACCATGTCATCCCCCGTTGCCAATACCAGGTCCAGTAAGGCATTCCCCCTAGTGGGACCATGTACCTCCTGCATCAGGTGGAGGTCCTGTATGCAGGATAGGAACGTGCGTGAACAGTTGGACTTTGCTGTCTGCGTCTCCCAGCAGATGTTTGGGTAGTTTAGGTCCCCCATGACTACTGCCTCCTCAGTTTTTATGGTCTCCGAGAGCTGCCTCAGGAGTCCCAAATCTAGCTCTTCCCCTTGGTGTGGGGGTCTGTAGCAGCCCCCTACCACCAAATCCAACAGGAGCTGGTGGCCAGTGAAGTGCCACCATGATGGTGGGGACATGGGAGTGGGGGGCTGAGGCTAGCACAGCTTGCCCCTCCCCTCCCCCTGCTCCCTGGAGGCGGGAGCAATGGAGCAGATGGAACTGGGAGGGGGGCAAGGCCAGCAGCGCTGGCCTTGTTCCCAACTGCCCTGCTCCCTGTAAGTGGCAAGGATGGAGTGGCCTCAGCCCCCCCGTCCTTACTTCTTGCAGGTAACAGTGGCGGCGGCTTGGGGGAGAGGCCACCAGTGCTGGCCTCGGCTCGCCCCCTCCTCTCTTCCATCATCGCTGCCTGCAGGGCCCACCATGGGATGACTTGGCGGTGTTGGAGGTAGGAGCAGGTCCCACGCAGGTTGGGGGAATAGTAGGCGTGCCGCAATGGGAGCAGTGGGGGGGGAGAGGAGTGGGCCCGGGCCTCATGTGGAGGAGGAGGAGGACCAAGCCCAAGCCAGGGGAGAAGCTGGCCCACCATGGCATGGGATGCAGCGGGCCAGTCTGAGGGTTAAAGGAGTCCAGGAGATCTAGCTGTGCTTCAAAGAAACCTTACTGAGGATGCAGGAACGAACCATCCTAGTACGCAAGAAGACTAGCAAGTATGGAAGAAGACCAGCTTGGCTTAGCAGGGAACTCTTCAGTGAGCTAAAACACAAAAAGGAAGCTTACAAGAAGTGAAATCTTGGACAGACAACTAGGGAGGAGTATAAGATTTTGGGCCTGCAGGGATGAAATCAGGAAGGCCCAAAGTGCCATTGGAATTGCAGTTAACAAAGGATGTGAAGAGTAACACAAAGGGTTTCTGCAAGTATGTCAGCAACAAAAGGAAAATCAGGGAAGTGTGGGTCCCTCACTGAATGGGGGAGGCAACCTAGTGTCAGATGATATGGAAAAGGGTGAACTATGCTGTTTCAGCTCCCAGACCAGGCAGCACAGTTTGGGGAGGAGGTGAGCAGCCAACAATGGTGAAAGACCATGTTAGGGACTCTTTAGAAAAGCTGGCCATATACAAGTCGATGGCACCAGATGGGATACATCCAAGAGTACTGAGGGAGCTGGCTGGTGAGATTGCAGAGCCATTGGCCATCCTCTTTGAAAATTCATGGTGAAAACTCATGGGGAGGTCCCAGATGATTGGAAATGGGCAAACATAGCGCCCATATTTAAGAAAGGGAAGAAGGAGGATCCAGAGAACTACAGACCAACCAGCCTCACCTCAGTCCCTGGTAATATCATGGAGCAGGTCCTAAAGGAATCCCTTTCTAAGCACTTGGAAGAGAAGAAGGTGATTAGGAACAGTCAGCATGGATTCACCAAGGGCAAATCATGCCTAACCAACCTGATTGCTGTCTATGATGAGGTGACTGGCTGCGGGGATGCGAGGAGACCAGTGGATGTGGTATATTGACTTTAGCAAGGTTTTGATACAGTCTCCCACAACATTCTCACAGGCAAGCTAAGGAAGTATGGGCTGGATGAATGGACTGTAAAGTGGATAGAAGACTGGCTGGTGCATTAGGCTCAGAGGATAGTAATTAATGGCTTGATGCCTAGTTGGCAGCTGGTATCAAGTGGAGTGCCCCAGGGGTCGGTCCTGGAGCCAGTTTTGTTCAATGTCTTCATCAACGGCCTGGTAGATGGCATAGAGTGAACCCTTAGCAATTTTGCAGATGACACCAAGCTGGTGGGAATAATAGATACACTGAAGAGTAGGGCTAGGATTCAGCATGACCTAGATAAATTGGAGGATTGGGCCAAAAGAAATGGCATGAGGTTCAACAAAGACAAGTGCAAAGAGTCCTGCACTTAGAATAATCCCATGTGCTGGTATGGGTTGGGGGAAGATTGGCTGGGCAGCAGCTCTGCTAAAAAAGACCTGGGGGTTAGAGTGTACAATAAACTGAATATAAGCCAACAGTGTACCCTTGTTGCAAAGAAGGCTAATGGCATACTGGGCTGCATTGGTAGGGGTGTTGCCAGTAGATCAAAGGAAGTGATTATTCCCTTCTATTCAGGAAGGGTGAGGCCGTATCTGAAGTACTGTGTTGAGTTTTGGGTCCCCCTCTACAGAAAGGATGTAGACAAATTGGAGAGGCTCCAGCAGAGTGCAAGAAAAATGTTTTGGGGTCTGGGGGACATGACTTACGAGGAAAGACTGCAGTAAACATCTTAGAGTGCACAAAACTAATAGACTCTGGAGCAGGCTAGTACTTGTAACTCTCCCCCTTGTAACTTACCCAGGAAGTGGGAGGCCTGAGTTTTACGTCTGCCTCATGAGTATTAGTGTGCTCCAGAAGTTTTTTGTGCCCAGCAGTACATGTGCAGGCACTACCTGGCTGGCTGGGACACAAAGGTGCTTCAGTGTGCGGGGTGCCTCCTGGCTAGCCACACAATGAAGCACCCTCATGTCTCAGCCAGCCCCTCCACAAAACATTGAGCCCAGTCAGAACAGCACTGGGCTGCTGCCAGCTGGGGCTGCTCTGACCAGGCTCAGTATGCTGTGCATGAATAAACTCCAGCACAAAAAGCTCCACAGTTTATTCATGTGCATTAATTGCAACAGAAAGGCTGCAGTATGCCCACCCTAGTTTGGTGGTTAGCATACTTTCCTTGGAACTAGGGGTAGGGTGGTAACTGACACATCACCAAAATACAGGACCCCCTTGGTGCTGAGGGGGACCACCAGCACCCTTGGCCAATTATCGGTGAGGGGTGGGGGCTGCTGCCTCCTTGGTGAATCAGCAGCAAGGAGTAGGGCCACCGCAAAAAGGACAACTCCCACTCAACCTCCTTCCCTGGGTGCCTTTGAGCTCTGCTTCTCCTGGCTGTGCACCACCCTACCTCCAGGCACAGCCAATAGAATTGTGTGGACAAATGACTGACACGCATTTCCACCAATAAACTGAAAAAACAGGATTTTCTGCAGTCCATTCCTCATTCAGAAACAGAGAGGGGACAAAGGGTTTTAAAACAGAACAGTCCAGTATAAAACAGGACCAATGGCCACCCTAACTAGGGGATGCGTGTATGAATTCCCTTAGGGTCAGACAGGCCTAAAATCTCAGCCTCCTACTTCCTAGGCAAGTATTCTAACTAGTAGCTACTATGTAAAAGGAGGGTACTGCTACCACAGTTAGCCATTTTATAAGTGAAAGTGGCCAGGGTGACTGAGCTTTGTACTGAGCATGATACTGTTAAATGCAATTCAAGTATTCTTTGAGGATGCTAAATGTATCAGACCCTTCTGCGAATGCAGATGGAGACTCAGCAACTCCTCAGCTCCATTCTGGAGTTAGAAACCTGAGACATAGGAGCGTAGGTGCTCAAACTGGATTACTTCCAGTCATTTGTACAAGCCACTGTATAGATGCCTACAAAACTTTGCAGGCTGGTATGGATGTGCTGAATGAATTTAGGTGCCTAATGAGTTTTGTGCCTTCTGGAGCAGGGTCATTCTGGATTATTCCTTTGATTCTGCCTAAATTCTGCCTAAGTCCCATTTATGTACTTGTGGGCCAACTCAGGAATTTCCTTTAAGGGCCGTATCTTGTCAACACAAAATCTCTATTCTTTATTTTTTGTAGCAAGTATGTATATCATAGTATAATTAATAATAATTATTATGAAGTTTAGAATATAGATGGCTCTTAAAGAAAGTGCAGATATAATGTCTGTCTATTCTGTGTCCCTTTGGTGCAGCCAGAGCAGTGGAAATGAAAATCAAGCCCCAAGTGAGTCCACTGTACATGTTAGTCTTTTTTCCTAGCTAGCCTATTGATAGCCTCCCCCTTTATTCAGAAAGTCAAGCTGGATTTTCCTGAAGCAATTTAGAAATGAACTTGAATGACAAATCTGCTGAAGTCAGAACATGTCAAAAGCTATTTTCAGTCAAAGCTGACCCATATTCTGTAACTGGACTTGGCTAAAGAATGCAGAGTACACTGGGTAAGTTTTTACTGGAATGTTGAAGGTCTCCAAAAGAAACTCTTTTTTTTTTTTTTAACTAAGAAAAACTCACTCCAAATTAATGCCTGGAAATTCTGTCTGAATTTGACTTACATGAATATATATATGTTCCCTGCCAAAACCATTGAGCGGAGCAGAGAATGTTGTTTACATTTGGGACCCAGGTATTGCTTGAGAGACTTACCATGGCTTGGAAATACAGCATCTTAAGGCTTGCATTGTGAGATACTCCTGAAGTGCCATAATGAAATTCCAAGAAATATGTGAAGACTGACATTTTCCCTGTGCTTGATTTTTCCTATAGAATTGCTCGAATGATTCGTCAGGAAAGGGGAAATGCTCTGCTTGTTGGAGTTGGAGGTACAGGCAAGCAATCTTTGACCAGACTTGCATCTCACATTTGTGGATACACATGCTTTCAAATAGAGCTCAGCCGTGGTTATAGCTATGAAAGTTTCCATGAAGATCTGAGGAAGTTGTATAAAATGGCAGGAGTAGAAGACAAAGATATGGTTTTCCTCTTCACAGACACACAGGTATGGTTAAATGGTTCAACTGGAAATGCAGGTGGCTTTACCATTAAAATGTTGTGGAAAAACACAGTAAAATTTTGCTTTTCATATGATCATGTCTTTACAGAGTGCAAATTATAAGCTTAAACAGGTAAAGTTGTAAAACTACATATAGAAAATGAAATTATTCAGAGAAAGAGGCCTTAGTAGCAGGGGAAAGATAAATAAAAGAACTACCTTCAGCTATGCAGAATCATGGAAAAGTATCAATAGAAAAGGGTAAAATGAGATGGTGGAGTGGAGTGGACCATCGTTGAAGATTCCTCTCGGAGTCCCAATGAAAGTGGGCCAAGATCATGATAGGACCAAAGACAGAATCATAATCCTCTGCGGTGGAGAGGATAAGCAGTAGATATAAAGCTTGCACCTAAAAATGAAATAATGGAAGCTGTAGTGATTTATACCAGCTCAGGATCTACCCCACTGACTTCTTGTACAAGGTAGTCAAGAAGTCTGCATTTCCTTAACTTTTTTAATGAGAATGTCAGAGGAGACCATGTCAAAAGCCTTATTAAGCTCCAGGTATATGCCGTCCCTATTCCTGTGCTTGGCCAGATGCAGCACCTTCTCTTGCTACAGCTACTGCTGGGTCTTGCAAAGTAAGGTGGAGGTAAGCGGGCACAGGATGTCTCCCCCAGACCCAGATCTGAGAGGACTAATTTACCTTGTTTGCCTAGTTTGTTGTGAGGTGCAGCCCTGGGAAACCGCTGAGTCTCCACCACACCTTGGGAGGCTGGAAGCACCCCACTGGTGCCAGGGTGGGCGGGGGCACCCTGCAGGTCAGGCCACAGCAGCCCCTGTGAACCAAGCCAGGGTTTGCCATACCAATTAATCATTTAGCTTGTTGTAATTGCAACAGGGTAAACAAATATTTATTTTAGTCAATTGCCTGTCAAGAATGATGGGGGGGGGGGGGGGGGGGGAGG
>NW_005841935.1:3376182-3403426 GCF_000455745.1 Alligator sinensis
CCACCCAGTGCCCTGCAGTGCCACTGCTCTGCCTCTGGCCCCATGAGCCCCACCCCTGTGTGTCCGTCCCCATGCACCAGAGTGGGGTGCGAGGCCAGCGCTGCACTGCCAGCACCCTGCACCTCAAAGGAGCAGGACTGCCCCTTAGCCCCTCAGTCCCCACAGTCATGGCAGCACCATCCCCTTCTTTACAGTCAGAATTATAAGCTTAAATAGATAAAGGCATGGGGTGCTGTTGGATGTGGCAACAAAGCTGGATTCTCCTCTGCCCCATGCGCCCTCCCCCACCCCCACTCCAACCCCTCTGTCCCTGCTGCCATGGGGGGGCATGGGCGAGGATGGAATTCTGCCCCCACTTCTCATCCGGTCTCTGCTCCTTGGAGGCAGAGGGGGACAACAGGGACGGTGCTGCCATGACAGTGGGGACTGAGGGGCTGGGGGGTGCCAGGCCAGTGGTGTTGACCTCACCCGCCAGCTATGTTGCCACCATCTCCAGGGAGCAGGGCAGGGGACGGGGGGTAGGCCAGCAGTGCTGCCCCCCTCCCCCTTGCCTTCCCTCATTCTGTCCCCGCTGTCATGGTGTTACTCCGCTGGACCCCTGCCATTGCCTCCTGTCCAGAACACTCTTGAAGCACACTGATTGGCTGCTGAGACAACCAATCAGAGTGTGAATAAAGCATTATGGATAGACAGGCCGACAGACTAAGGTTTTTATAATATTAGAATTGGTATTTACATACCTGAAGCTGATTTGATTCAATCTTCACAGGTTAGTCTGCGTAGATTGAACCAATAAGCAAGTGAACAGGCATTCACTTTTGATTCCGGAAATGCAACCACATGCCTGCCATGGCTCAGGCCAGAAGCTAGGGGGCAGTAGAGCATTCCTCCCTCCTGGGCTGGAACAGATAGCTTGGGCCAAGGCTAGCCAGCCTACTCAGTTAAGCAGGGTTTGTAGAGGAGGTGCAAACCATCCTGGGATGATGGGGGATTGTGAGTTAATTTGAATCTGGAGGAGATCTGGGACAGAAGTTCAATAAACTGATTTAAGTTAAGTTAGTTAAGTCTAATACTACATTCATCCAGGTTTATCTTAAAAAGTTCTTGGCCATTTAGAAAGTGGTTTACATGCACTAAACTTCTGTTATGTTACAGATTTGAACTGGATTCTGATCACTTATACTGGTTTATGTGTAATTTCTGTTCCTATTTTAAGATGCACAAACCTTCTCCCCAGGTAACCACAGCTTCCTGCTCTTCTCCCAAGCAAAACACTGGCTCAGACTCTCCGGTTTGCTGACCTGTTTGCTCACTCCTGTATTGCTGACTTAAAATATTTGCTTAAGAAATAGTTCCTTAAGCAAATATTAGTTGCTAGGTCTCTTTTAATTATCAGAATATTTAAAACAGTAATTACTGGAAAAAATGATTTTGTATAATCACAAAATTAATAGCTTACAATGTTAAATGTTCACTGTATGATACATTACCAGTGGTAAATAGACTATTTAAGTAGGTTACTCCAATATAACTTTCAATGTTAAAAATGTGTGCCTTATCACCAGGGATCCAAGTTTTCCATTCACAATGGAAAAATGTGGCAAAACCCAGATGTTTTCATTTTAAGGTGAAGAACATGGATTTTCTCCTTTAAAGGAGAAAAACGTGGGTTTCTCCTTGCAGGCTGCCAGAATTCTAGCCTGCAAGAGGCTGGAGGGAGTGGGAGAAGGGAAATCAGGCAGGGAACACCACATGCATGTGCACATGGACACATCCAAATGGCAGCCTGGAGAGCAGCTCCCTGCAGGTCAGTCTGGTGGGGCAGGGATTGAGGCTCCCATAGTGATGGAGGGAAGGAGGCAAGGAGGTGGGCAGGACTGGGGCTGCTGTCCAGCTGGGGTGGGGCTTGGGGCCCTGGGCTATGTGCAGCTGCAGGGCCTGGGCAGGGAGCAGGATGGAGCCACAGGCAGTTCATCCGGGGGAGGAGAGGGGGCTGGCTCCCCACCACTGCAAGCACTCCTGGGGTGGGCATGGGGGGTGCATACTCCTTCAGATATGTGCACGGGGCAGAGGTGGGCTTTCTGCTATGGTCTTGGCACTCCCTGCCTGCTGCCCTCCTCCCAGGGCCTCCCCGGTGCCACAGGTGGGACCCAGCGCAGCAGGGCAGAGTGGTGCGAGGAAGCTCAGTGCCACCGTTGCAAGCCCCGCACCACCATGGCAAAGTGCCTCCTGCCCGCCCGGCAGCAGCAGGGGTATGGTGCAGAGTTGTGCCCCTCGCTGCTGCTAGACAAGCAGGGAGCACCTTGCCGTGGCAACACAGAGCTCCCAGGGGTGGCAGCACCCGGGGTGTGGGGGAGCTGGGCTCCACGCTCTGGTCTGCCACAGTAGCTGCTGCCTCTCATGGGAGGCAGATGGGGCTTGGGGTATTGCTGGTGGGGAGCAGGGAGATGCTGACCTGGGTCCCTGGCCGCATAACCCTGGCAACTGGGAGCCCCCTCTGGCAGGTCGGGGGTGGGGAGGGGCGCTGTGTGTGGGGAGTGAGGGGCACCAGCAGAGCCCAGGGGGCTATGGGTGGTGGGTGAGGGGCACCAGCAGGGCTGGGTGGGCTGTGGATTGGGAGTGAGGGGAAAAGGCATGGGCAAGAGCAGGGAACCGGCGTATCAGGGCTGCTCAGCACCACCAACCAGTGGCAGGGGACAGTCGCAGCTGGACCCACATCTTGGTGAGAGAAGCGAGTAGGGAGAGCTCTGATTTCTATCCTGCCCTGCCTTTATTTCCCTCTCATATGGGGAACAGGGCTGGCTATGCCCTTAGGGAATGGGGCTTTTCCTCATTTCTACTGATGGCGGGGGGAGGGATCAGAATATTCATCTTCAGTGTTTGATGGATTAGTGGATGGATTAGAATATTCATCTTCAGTGTTTGATGGATTAGGATTAACAGAAAAGTCGCTATTGAACTAGGAAACGTGACTGTAAGCTTGCTCAATTGTCCTGATCCTAGAGAAAATACCAGTAACCTCAAAAAACACCAATCAGTGATAGTGCTGAACAGGGAATGGATCAGATCAGAAGCTGCACATTTCTTAAGACTTCTAGACATAAGAGAAAAAACAAATGGGGGAAGACCTGTTTTTTAATAGGTAATAGTCTGACAAGATGTTTTTCAATTATTTAAAAAGTAAGCATTTTAAAATAATGTTTTTTCAGTTAAAAACATTAAACTCCTTGTTATGATGTACATTTTATGTTGTGAATTCAGTACTGTACTCTTCTTATTTTTCTAATTGCATTCTTTGGGTTTATAGCTACAGAATACAGGTTAATAAACTAACTCATATTTATAAAATCTTTCCTATAGATTGTTGTGGAGGAGTTCTTGGAAGATGTAAATAATATTCTAAATTCTGGTGAAGTGCCTAATCTGTTTGAAAAAGATGAGTTGGAGCAAGTACTGGCAGCTACAAGACCCAAAGCCAAAGAAGTAGGAATACCAGAGGGGAACAGAGATGAGGTAGAATATTCCCTGCAGATATTAATATATTGTACTAGATAGCTTGATAAATGAAAGTTATTAGATTTCTTGTTTTGGAAGAAGTAAGTATAAGCATTTTAACACATGCCTTATCTATTTCTTATCATCTAATCTGGAAAGAAGAGGAAATTGCATTTGCTTTACACTTGGGGAAGGTCAATTTGCAGGTCTTCTAATGAGTGCTGCTGCTCTGTCGTGTATGGAAAAAAATATTTATGTTCTGCCCTTGGAGACCAGAGTTCAGCCAGGGTAGGTATGTGGGTATTTCAGAAGGGCCAGCAAACCATGTCATCCAAATGAATTATTGAAAGCATCAGTAAGTAAAGATTGCTGATCATTTAGGAAATTTGCACTTACAGTTTTTAGTACCAGAATTTAAATTAGCGCTTTACCTTGTGAGAACCACTTCTTTTCAGCATGAAAGAGCTGATGAAGGGCATCTTGGGGTGTCTGTATGCGTGCTCTGGGGGTAGTGGAGGAGGAGGGGGCACTTTAATTACAGCAGCTCTTGGGAGCTGCTTTAATTAAAGCACCCACAATGTCTTGTGTATTCAGCATCCCGCACTTCAAAACGGCTGCAGGGGCGCTTTAACTGAAGCTCATTCAATGAGCTTCAGTTAAAGTGCCCCTGCGGCCATTTTGAAGCATGCGGACACTGACTGCATAAGACACTGAGGCTGCTGGAGTGTGATAATTAGATTAATTGAGCCTGCTACAGTGCATCAGAGCAGGGATCCTGCACATCTACAGGCATGCTGAATGACCACACAGCATTTCAAAAAATGAAAAACAAATCCATTGGATGGTCTTTCAAGAAGTTCCCTACTTTATTGGTTTTGTGAAGAACCTGACAGGTTTTCTCAAATAAAGCTTTCTTCCGTTCTGCTTGTATGCAGCAAACATGTTTTATGGCTTCTGTTTCCTCTGATCTGTTTGTTTTGTTCAGTTGCTGCTGCGTACCTTACTTGAGTGGGAAATTGGAAAGGCAGACAGTTTTTGACAAAATCTTGATTTATCTGGGCAAACCAATCAGTAGCAAGGAGCAATTACTTCTCTGAATTTAGAACATCCAGAAGAGAGTGGCAACTTGTTCAGTGTCCTTTGCAAACCATGTAAGATTATATTTCTATTTTGACACACTATTGATCACAAACCTCTTCCAGATGTCTACTACACTAAAAGATAGAAGAGAAAAATATCATTATTAAGTTGGGCTTTGCTTTATTAAAATATACACTTAGCTATATTTATTACTTTGGCCTTAGTCAAGCACCAAGATTTGTAAACAGTATCTTTGGAAGATCAGTTCAGAAGTAATCTTGGTTAACATGACAGTAACAGTAGTGAATAGTACACATCTGAACAAACAAATGGATGAATAAAAACCAATTAATTCAAAATAGAAACTTTTTGAAAAACAGGTTGGAAGACAGAAAGTTGTGATTTTTGTGCCCAAATGCTGTGCAGTGAGCAATCATCCCCTGCAGATCTTTTCAAATGTAACTCCTTCAAAAGCCAGAACTTTCAGGAATCTTATCCTAATCTCATCTTCCAAAATAATAGCTGCTGAAGCCTGTTGTCTCTTAGATCCTTTCCCAACCCAGCTAACAACTATTAGGGCCAATGAATCAAAATGAAGAGTTCAGGTAGATTCCCACTTTCCTCTGGAAAATAGCTAAGGAGTAGCCACTTCATCCCAGGAATGTGGATACAAAGGATCTTTCAGAATTTCTAGATAAATTTTCTCTTATACAGTGAAAAACAAAATCATCATGATATGTTTCAGGTGATGAAGAGAATAGAATGAGCTTTTTTCTAAAACAAAAATTAGTAGAGGTGCACCAATACATTGGTCTGATATCAGATTGGTACTGATATAAAGAAAATTGTCTGTATCAGAAATCAGCCCAATGCAGATGATAATTTGGCTGATAAATGCCGGTGCATGTGCGCAGCCACAGGGCAGCATGCAGGCAGCGACGAGTACAACCCAGCAGCATGGAGAGCTGTGTGCAGCTGGTAAGTCCGTTGTGGTGGAAAGGGAGGGAAGAGGCATGGGGGGACAGATCAACGCCCCTCACGGTGAGTGTGGGAGGGGGCACGGGCAGACACTGCCCAGCCAGGGTGGGGCGGGGTGCGGGAGGGCAAGGGAGGGAAGCATGTGTCTCCAGATCTGCACAGGGTGGGGAGGGCAGGCTGCAACTCCAGGCTGGAACTGGGGCTGCGCCAGGCTCTTCTCAGAGGGTGGCTACAGAAGGGGCTACAGCCACCCTAAATTTCACCATAGCCCCACTCCCAGTGCCATTGCTGCATGCCCAGCACAGCCCTGGCTCTTCCCAGCACGTGGGGGGAGGCGAGGGTTGAGCCAGGAAGAGCCAGAGCTGTGCTGGGTGCACAGTGGCAGTGCTGAGAGTGGGCTATGGCAAAATTTGGGGTGGCTGCAGCCCCCACTGTAACTGCCCACCTCAAGCCCAGCCCCCACCAAGAAGAGCCTGGCGCAGCTATGGCTCCAGCCCGCAGCTGCAGCCCATCTACCCCACCCTGTGAAATCCTGGGGCACACATCCCCACTGCCATCCCAGGGTGTGCGCAGCAGCAGGAGCTGCCACCCCCTCACCCATGCCCTCTCATGGAGCCGTGGCTTCCTCCTGCATCCTGCTCTGCCCCAGCTGAGCAGCGCCTGCCCCAGCCCCTGCCCAGTCCCTCCCTCACTGCGGGGGACATTGATCTGGCCCTCTCACATGTCTTCCCTCCCCCCTCCCCTTCCACCACAACAGACTTAGCAGCTGCATGTAGCTCTCCATGCTGTATCGGAAATCAGATTGGTATTGGCCAATATGCTTACTTAAAAACCAGCTATTAGTATCAGCCCCCAAAATCGCTATCGGTGCACCCCTAAAAATTAGTAAAAAATAAAACATTTGTTGACAAAGTAAGAACAGTATGTGGTAATGAAATAAGTGGACAGCTTGATTAAGAAATCAGATATCAGAGCAGAATGAAAAAATAATTAGAGAAGTTTTAACATATATTTAATAGTTCTTGGCTCCTAAAATACTGTTCAGAGTGTTGGGAAAAAGGACACGTAAGATCACAAATTCTCTTTCTTAAATAGATCAAATAAAGGATCTGTGGATTCATAGAGGTATTTCTTTCTTTCACTTCCAAGTCTGGCTTGTGAAGAATATATGAATAGGTGGAGTGAGAATACTACTCTTTGCTCTCTCTTGGTTATGCAGACCTGTTTCCATGTTTTAATACAGGAATCTTATTCCCAACCTCAGAAAAAATGAATGTATCACAACCACCTTTGTCATGGTCAGGCCGCAGTTGGAGTACTGCATCCAGTTCTGGGCGCCGCACTTCAGGAGGGATGTGGACAACATGGAGAGGGTCCAGAGGAGGGCCACCTGCATGATCAGGGGGCAGCAGGGCAGACCCTGTGAGGAGATGCTGAGGGACCTGAACCTGTTCAGCCTCCACAAGAGAAGGCTGAGGGGGGATCTAGTGGCCATTTACAAACTAGTCAGGGGGGACCAGCAGGCATTGGGCGAGTCCCTGTTCCCCTGAGTGCTACCAGGAGTGACTAGAAATAACCGTCACAAGCTGGCAGAGGGTAGATTCAGACTAGACATCAGGAGTCGCTACTTCACAGTCAGAGTGGCTAGGATCTGGAACCAACTTCCAAGAGAAGTGGTGCTGGCTCCTACCCTGGGGGTCTTCAAGAGGAGGCTGGATGAACACCTTGCCAGGGTCGTTTGACCCCAGTTCTCTTTCCTGCCATGGCAGGGGGTCAGACTTGATCATCTGCTCAGGTCCCTTCCGACCCTACCAACTATGAAACTATGGTCTCTTGACTCCTCTAGATTTTAGGAGGCTTCTCCTGGCAGACTAGGAATCCCCTTCATTCTTTGTATCTGCCATTTTCTGAGTTCAGGATGTATACTAAAAATTCTAATGATCCTTTTTTAAAAGTGGTGCTTAAAAGTGCTTCTCTAGGCAAAGCCACTTTTTGAACTGTTAGACCTCTTTATTTCCTTTGGGTAAAAATTTATAAGCTAAATGAGTATAAGATCTATGATTATTGTTTATTAAAATCTCGACTAGCAATTTAAAGATTTTCTTCATGTTTTCTCTGAGAAAGTAATTGTTAGACCAATTCCTGAATTCGTGACAGAGGTCATTTCTACTTTTCAGTCTTGATTCTCCACAGCCTTATACCAGTACATAGAGGGTATGAAATATCACCAAAACAGAATAGTCATATTTCTTAGCTACTTTATGCTCAGTAATTCAGTCAATGACATTCAAGGTACAAGGCCATAGATAATCATGTCCTTCATTTGAACCAGAGTATTGATTCACTTTCATTATTTTAAAATCAGGTCATTCAACACAGAAACTGGTGCAGAACCTCAGTTTTCACAATACGCAACCTCAGAGGAGGTCAGGCATCTTGTCATTCTTCCATGGAGGTTAAATAAGAGGCTTGAATGTGTCTTAGCCATCTTTCTCTAGATAGATAGAATTGGTTATTGAAAAGCATGAAGTGAACAAAGCTGAATGTGAGTTGAATTCCATCTCTGATAGTCTCAGTTATGTTTTCTCATAATGATAACCCAAATCCACATTTTCCCATGATTTAGGTGAAACACCACTAATATAGAGATATTTATATACTAGCAAATTGCCTATCAAGAATGAGGGGGCAAGGGGTGGGTGGGAACAGAGCCCCGCATCCTGCCCCACGCCCCTCCTCCCCCCGTGCATCCTGGCCTGCCCCCCACGTCCGGGCCTGCTCCCTCCCCACAGCTTGGGGTCTGGCTCTACCACCATTGGTGCTTGGGGTCTGGCTGCCCCCCTGTCAGTGCTCGGGGTCCAGCTGCACCCCACTCCACGTGGGGTCTGGCCCTGCTCCCTACCCCAAGTCATCACTCAGGGTCTGGCTGCGCCCCTCCCCCCCGCCTATCGCCATTCGGGGTCTGGCCGTGCCTCTCCCTGCCACCTGTAGCCACTTGGGGTCTGGCTGCACCCCCCCCCTCGTCCCACCACCACACACTTCTCTGGCAGTGGTGCAAACTGGGGCACGTGCAGGCAATCGCCACTCACCCTCTCGGCAACACATGCTCAGTTTGGCAAAAGCATTATGGACAAACAGGCAGGCTGACACAGAGACTAAGAATTGTATTATATTAGAATATAGTAATGTTTCATTTTAATCATGGAAAAATGAGGGTTTGGGGTTACTTTTTTTTAACTGAAAATTGGGGATTTTTAAAAAAACAGGATCCCTGATGATAACGTTCACTACAAAGGTGCCGTGTCTACATGAGACGCTGACTACACAATCATTACCGTGCAGTCATTTAGTACTTCTATAAACAAGTACTAAATGAATGCACAGTAACCAGAGATACTGTGCAGTGACGTCACTGAATGGCTTTTAAGTGATACTGACTGTGTAGTAGCTCATTACTACTGCATGGTAGCGTCAAATCATGCTTTGTGCTACGTGACTACTGTGCAGTAGCAATGAGCTACTGTACAGTCAGTGTCCTGGCCAGGAAGAACCCATCATAATGATTTTTAATAGTATTGGAAAATTTTACTGTTGATGATTTTTTTTTAAAGCATTATATTCCAGCTAAAATGTTTAAGCTTTGGAATGACTTTGCTGGCTATACAGCTCTCTTTGGAGCATTAAATGTGAAGGCAGGACTTTTCCATGAGTTAATCCTTTGGAGGTGGTTAAGCAGGATGAGAAACCAAATGGTCGGAAAAGAATGTTTTTCTCTTTTAATAGCAAATATGAAAATTCAGGCTTTAGGCAAAATTTTATAATTTTTGCTGCATTTGAAATGGATTTGGCATGTTAAAGTAAGCATGCAGGGAAATGAATTATTCATTTATTATTTTGCCAAACCTCTACAAACTAAGTAACCTAAAATGATAGATTTTTTACCTCTTCACAGGCAATATCTGAGACTAGCCACAAATTTTAGACATATAAATGGCCTGTTAGTCATTTAGCCAAGGCAGGATTGTTGCCCACAGTATATGACTGGGCTAGATTTCATTTGAACGAATAATATCATCATAATCTCTTTATTTATCTTGTAAACTGTTGTATGTGCTTTTCAACAGGTGTTTCAATTCTTTATTAATCGAGTTCGTCAGAAGCTGCATATTGTTCTCTGTATGAGTCCCGTAGGAGAGGCTTTTAGAGCACGATGTAGGATGTTTCCATCCCTTGTGAATTGCTGCACCATTGACTGGTTTGTGCAGGTTTGTACTAGCTAAGCTGCAAAAAGTACTAAGTCAAAGATCTCTGTATATTAAACATTTATAATACATGCTCTAGATTATAAACAATCAGGTAAATAACTAACCTCCTGAATGTAATCCAGGATTATTATAGCCCATGACTTTTTTTCAAAGATATTTAATTCGAAGAATCTTACTGACTACAGCATACTGAAAAAAGATTGAGTGTTCCACCTGGCTAATGACATCATTGGTTCTTGGCCTCTCCCTCAGTTGAGACATTTGACAAATAACTGAGACATTTCAGGGTTTTATACCACAGTGGCCACCCAGAGTTCTCATTCTGACTCCCTGACAAGAGTACCATTGTTCAAAGTAACCCATTTTGAAAGTGGAGTAAGATTAGAGACGGGCAAAATACAGCCCACGGGCCAGATCCAGCCTGCCAGGTCATTCTACCTGGCCTGTGGGGACCCTAAAAAATGTAGAAAATTAATATTTATCTGCTCCTGGTTGTCCGTCAAAGATGACAGGAGCCAGGGGCAGTAGGACCCAGGGGGAGCCAGCAGCAGGATGCAGACCAGCCCTGCCCCACCTCCAGCTGTTTCCCTGCCTTCCTGCCCCCGCACTGCTCCACCAATGGCTCCTGGCTGCATCACTGGACTGCAGGAGCACAGAGCCCACACCAGTACCATAGAGGGGGGTGTATATGTGTGTGTGTGTGTGTGTGTTGTGTGTGTGTGTGTGCATGTGTATGTCTGTGTGTGTGTAGGGAGGGACTGTGTGTGTGTGTGGGTGTGCTCGTAGGGCAAGTCCCACATGCACACCGCACTGCCAGACACGCAGACCCCCACACCGACACCCCCTCACTCATGCCAGCTGCCCTCCCTTCCACACACAGTTCCCCACAAACCCCATACCCATCCACATATCCACACACACACCCACATGCTCCCTCACCCCACACACCCCACACCTATCCACCCCCCACAGAACCACCCATACCCTTCCCCACACCCCACATACCCACACACCCACAGCCCCCCACAAACTTATACCCACTCCTATGCCCCCCACCCCCCACAGTATACAAGAATAAGACTTAATTTAAGTTATTGCGCAATCACCTCTATGTACACTACACAAACGCATGTAAATCAGGACAAAAATATTTTTTTAAATCAGATTAATGAATGTTGTAGATGTTTGATTTTTAGAATATAATTTGCTATTTTTCTGGTTCCAAGACGGCAAAATCCCCTTGCTGAAAGGAGTACTTGCAAGGGCAAGGGGTGGGACTTCTGGTGGCAAAGGTCAGGGGTTAGGGGGCAGGACTTCCAGTCACAAGGTGGTGACCAGGGGGCAGGGTGCTTGTCAAGGGGCACGGCTACCCATGCAGCCCTCAACTGCTTGCCAAATCTCAGTAAGCGGCCCTCTGCCCAAAATAATTGCCCACCCCTGTGTAAGATTTCCGTTTAGTGTGAACTAATCACGTTCCAACAGAAGTGGGCTAGTGAGCACCTGCTGCTGGATGCTTGGTCAGTGCTGAGACTGTTCAAACCCCAGCACAGCTCCCACCTTTTTAACAGTATCAGGACTTTCCAGTACTGTTCAAAGGGCAGAGTGGCTTCCTGATGCCACTTGAAACATTTTGGGTCCAAGCAGCAGTGGCTACTGCTTCCTCCCCCTGCCATTTCTTGCACAGTCCTGCGTCTCCCCAGGACTGTCTTAAGGGGGCAGGGGGCATTTTCTTGTGGTTTAAACCATCTCCAGGAAACCTGGAGACACTCCCTCATCCCTGCTTTCAATGTCCTGTATCTTCCTGGGACTGTGCAAAGAGTAGAGGGAAGGCCTGTGGAGGAAGGGACAAGAGGCATTGGAGAGCAGTTCTCACCCTGATACCTTTCAAGGAAGGGGGAAGGTGCTGGCCTTGGCAGCAGCTGTTTTTCAGCAGCTGCCAATTGACTATTGACAGCCTGCCCACTTTCAAGGCAGGGGAGAGGGTAGGTTGTCTATAATCAGGCTCCCCTGGGTGAAGGGGAAACCAAGAAGCAGTTCTCTGTCACCCCTGACTGGAGAGCTTTGACTGTGTAGCTCTCCAGCCAGGGGCCTGGAATGCCTGTATGATTCTCTTCTTGCCACATTTTTATGGCACTGGAAATTTTTGAGGGGTCACATTGAATACCTGTCCATAACCTTTGGCTGTTTGAAGACCTTTAAAACCCCCCCCACCCAAAATGGCACTTTAAACTCAGTGCGTTCCCACACTGAGCCCAGTGCATGCCCAGAAGAGGCAGTGAATTAGCTGGACCCAGCTTGTCCAATGTTTGTATCGATCAGGCACTTTAGTGTGGCTTTTTGGCAGTTTCATATAATAGCTAATTGAATCAGCTTTAAAGAAAAGCACCAAAAAGCCTTGCTGAAGTGCCCCAATCTACAAAGATGCTGTGGAACTGGGTCACAGTAACGTGCTGCTTCTTCCAGCAAAGGACAATATTTAATTTTATCTTTTTTGGGGGTGGGGGTTATGTCTCCAGGCAGCCTATGTGTCTAGTCTTGTAGGCAGAGCAGCAGTTCAGCAATCTTTCTTAACCACTGTACTCCTTGACTAAAAAGTTGATTAGGGATAGGGAACAGAAGCAAAAGTTTCTACCCACCATAATAGCTCTCTGCCTGCAAATCTTTGTTTTGTCATGGGATAGAATTCAAAGTTTGCATGGTGTGTAGAAACATCTAAACCCATCCCTCCCCCACCAAATCTTCTCCAAAGGCACCTCTTCAAAGTAGCAGCAGAACTGTAGACTTCATGAAGCCATTTGAGAAACTTTGTAAGTATAATTAATTTTTCTGTAATGGTCCAAAGAAAATCTATATTTTATACAGAGAAGTTATGATATGTAACTACAAATACTGATTTTGAAATAAGTGAAGAAATAAGTCATATCTTCTTTTTCCACTTTGCAGTGGCCCAAAGAAGCACTTCTTTCCGTGTCAAAGACATTTTTCCGAAATGTTGATCTTGGAAGTTATGAGATGAAAGAGAAGCTATCAGTAATGTGTGTAGATATTCACATGAGTGTAACTGAAATGGCAGATCAATATTATGCTGAGCTGCGGCGACGGTATTATACTACACCCACTTCATATCTAGAATTGATCAATCTCTACCTGACAATGCTGACAGAAAAAAGGAAGCAGTTGGTTTCAGTAGGTTTCATATTATTCAACACAACCTTTGCTATATGTTTCAGAAATATTTCTCACTGTCCAGAGATTTTGTTTATTATTCTTTCTTTGCAGTGCTGCAGCTCGAATTGCTTTATTCATTAATTCAATAGCTTTGTTTTCTAGTAAGCCAACCTAATTTCCTTCCCTAGTACCAATTATTAGAGGAAGGATTTGTTAAACTCTAATTTACTTTTTACTTTTATGCAGTTTGTTACCTTTCTGTAGTTCATTCAACATTGAAAGTGGGGAAAAAACAAGTCATTTCTCTTTCTGCTTCTCTTGCCTTAGTCCTATGCTGTAGAACTTGGGTTGCAAACACTGCAATAGAATGTCTAACTCCAAACCAAAGAAAACATAAGAGAAAAAAATTGTATTTTTAAATACATCTTGGAGATATTTCTAATAATATCCATTACTATCATTTTTTCTAATATTTAACAAAAATTAATGTTGAACCTATATTTATGGGTATGGCTAGTTTATTAGTTTATTCTAATTACAATGGTTTTTATTTTATATTTTTCTTATATTTTTATAAATACTGTTACATCCATATTAACATATTTTTTATTATACCACACCTGGAAAAGCAGCTTCCATTGTAAAAATCAGAAATTATTACAGGCTGCACAAGTTGGATGAAACTTGCCAGAATTTAAAAAAATATCCTTGAACTTACATTTGGCATGTCCATGTTTGAGAGCTTTTTGGAATCCACGTTTGGAAAAAATGAAGAATTTTTCCAACTATTTGAGTTGGTCTAATAAAAGATATTAGATTTACCCAAAGAACCGTGTCTGCCAATAAACATCTGATGCATTCTTACTGTACTTTAGGCTCGGGATCGTGTGAAGAATGGTTTATCCAAGCTATTGGAAACAAATGAGCTTGTAGATAAAATGAAATTGGATCTCTCAGCTCTAGAGCCAGTCCTGAAGGAGAAATCTGTGGATGTCGAGGCTTTGATGGAAAAATTAGCAGTGGATCAAGAAAATGCTGATCAGGTACAAATAATTTTCTTATAGTATTTATGATATAACGTATGTGACTGCTCAGAATGTCATTGAATAAAGTAGTTGTTTTAAGAATTATTAATAATAGACTCTATGTTGTCCTGTGTTTAATAGTGTGGAAGAGAAAGGCCTAAAAGCATGGGAATAAACCTTTAAAGGGAGTACATACTGGCAGGGAAATATAGTTAAACAATATTATCTCTTGCTCTGCTCTTTCACCAGCACAAATTTCAGGCCAGATCCAAAGCAAGATATGGGTCCCTTCAAGTGACAGGCAGGAACAATTATAGGTTTTTGTCACCCAGAAATGGGGGCTGGGTACATGAAGCCCTTCAGAAGGGTAATCCAAATAAACCATCCAGTTCATGGAGAACTGCTTGCCTCTATCCACTAGAGAACACTAAGCACATGTCTAAAGCTCTGCATCTTTCCAGAGCATAGGTACTTGACTCACCCTGCAGGCAAGCCCACCATTTAGGTTCCAAAAGCTCCTGAGAGTGCCCTAGCCAGTAGGCTACAGTCATGGTCTTTCTTGCTTGAGATCTCTCATGCACCTTGCATTCCTTTCTGTACAGTGGCCTTGCTTCAACAGGAAGGATGGGGGCCCTCCCCTACAATTAGATGATATAGTCTTGCGGTGAGGATATTCCCTTGGCAAGTGTGGGTTGACAGTATGAATCCCTGCAGGCTCAATAGGGCACTAAACCCAGGACTTGCACTTCATGGGCAAATGTCCTAACCATAAGGGCATTGCATAAGAGGTGGGCCCAACCACCTACTGCTTTGACTATGCTCTAAAAAGAAAACAGCTACTGGCTTCAGTGCTGAGAGGTCCAGTCTTACTACTTTTTGTTAGACAAGCTTCAATCATACTGACAGAGATCAGGCCCTTCTAGGAACTTTAGTGCTGCTTTTTGGATGCCAGTAAGATACAGACAAGAAGCTAGATACTAGCTGTTCAGACTAGAAGTTGTGGTGCAGAAGCAGAACTGCAAGTGCCTAAGGAATTTTCAGGCCAATGGGAAGCCCCTGTTGAGTCCGGCTTCCCTTGCGCCTAGGCAGCATCATGGAGGGGAAGGGGAGCGTCATTGCAATTTTGGACTTAGGGGCCTAAAGTTTGCTTTAGTCTTGCTTAGCTTTAAGAATTATCAAAACTGCTTCTGGATTACAGTTCTCAGGATAAAATTCTCAGGATTACAGCTGCCAAGAGGAGACCAGTGGAAGTTCAGCACTGCACTCTGTCATGTTGCCAGTGGCTGGCTAGAGATTTCTGTGGCTTGGCTTGACCTGCATATCCTTGGTCTTTGCTGACCATTGTTTCTCAAATGTGAAATTCCTTCAATTAAACACACTGTGCATGTGTAAGAATAAGTGAAGCTACTGCATAATTCTGAAGCAGCTGACATATGTTAAATTAAAAGCGTGACGGGATCTGATCCCTGGTCCCAAAAATTGCACCTCCTGCCATGCCACATGTATGTGGCAGGAGGCACAATTATGGGATCAGGGATCAGATCCTAATCATTCCATTTTGCTGGTGCATGGGGAGCCCGGGACCATGAACCTGGGCTCCCTATGTACTGGCAAGTAGCATCCTTGGCTTTCATGCTCTCCCCCACTCCCAACCAGGTTGGTATACAGGAGACAAGGGCTTCAATGCACTGTCCTGTCTGGGAGCCCAAATCAGTTGGTGCTGCCAGCTGTGGGACCACATGGAGCCTTTGGATTCTGTGCACTTCACTGGCTGGGAGTGCTGATCAAGGCTCCCAGCTGTAGAACTACATGGTGTTGCCCCCTTGTAATATGACCTGGTAAGTGGCTCCTTCAGACATTACAGCAGTGACCTTCAGTGGTACCAGCCTCAGATTCTCTGCTGGGTGTGTGGGATGTTAGTTTCTGGTTTCCTTGTTGTTTGAACAAGAATTCCAAGGTTGCTCCTGTCTCCCCAGGGTGGCAATGCAAATGCACACTGTCTCTTTGTTTGTCCAGTACTTCTGTAACTTTGTCATCTCAAACTGTCCAATCCTCAAGTTTTAGCTCATCTTTTTAGATAAGGTACTCCAATCCTATTCCATTTTTGGTTCCTTTCCTTCTAGAAAAAGTACTGTATCTGGTTAGCCCACTGTTCCAATCACAGCACTCAGTTTTCCTAGTGCCTTATAAGGAACTCCATACAATTTGATTGCTTAGTTTCGGGAAGGCCCAAGGTTATCCTAAGAGCCTGAGCATAACTCAGCTTGCCTGCTACACTCCCTTCCTTGATCTCCCGGAATATGGTGGCATCGCATAGGTATTGGTTGACCTCTCACATGTGACTCAAGGCATGTGGGTTGCTACCACATCGGAGACACATCTTCTCGTGAGCAGGCCATCATGTTCTGTGTGGAATTATTTTATGGGGAGTTTCGGAGGAGAGCCTTTAACTCTTCTGCCCTCATGAATTGGATAATTGATAATAGGATTCTCAGAACTAAGACCACCACAAGGGGGTGTGAGGACACATTGAGGATGTGGTTCACAATGGGTGACTAACCAAACCGAGTTTTTTATCAGTGGTGTTGAGTGGTATCTTTAATATCTTGGAGGACTCAAACAAGTTTTCTTTGATTTTTGGATGATAACAGAGACTTTGTTAGCTGTATTTTGAACTGCATTGATTTTCTGTAACAGGGTCAGATCTTGTAGGACTGAATCATTTTGGGGGACCAGACATGTTTTTGGCAATTTTACCCTTTTTATACAATGGGCAGTGCTTTCTTTGTTGTTTTAAATGGTACCAGTGCCCCTTTGTTCTGCAAGTTGATGGAGAAATGCCCTTTCTCTGCAAACAGCATGTCTGGTTTCTATTGAGGATCCCATCATTTCACTTCTTGTTTTAGATCTTTATATAAATTTTAAAAATTAATAAAGCTACAATACATTATTATTTCTATTATAAAAAGCTAAAATACATATTTAGCACAAACAAAGCAAAAAACAAAAAAAACCCAAAACCTAAAGGACACCATTAAAAAAAAATACAAGAAAAATAAACTGTTAATCAAGCCTTCTTCGTTTTTGGCATGGCTGAACTCTTTGAGGCCCTGGAGGCAATGCTCCATGTGACCCACCATTTTTCATAGCCACTGTGCAGATATTTCATAGCCTATCAAGAAGTTCCATTTATATTTACATAGTTAGTATCATAACCACTTATAACAATAACACTGCATAAATGCAGCCAAACAAACAAGACAATTACTATATATAATACAATCAAGCTTGATTCTTCTTTATACTAAGCAAACTTCTTGATGCTTCAGTGGTGGTTCACCTCCTGCAAACCACAAAGAGAAAAAAGGGAGGGGCTCAAGCCCCTTAGGTTAGTTCAGGTCATGGAATCACTTTTGACACTGGCTGGGTATGCCCAGAGATTCCCCTTCTTGCTCTTTGAGGCTGCTTTTTAGCAGTTTTTTCTTTGTTAAAGATAGAGGTTCTCCAACATGTACCCTGCCACACATCTTTCCTCCTTGGCCTTCACCAAGGGTTTTTCTGTTGGGGTGTGCTCCCCCTATCCTTCTCCCATCAAAGGGTAACCCACAAGGCAATGGGAGCCAGGGTTTTCTGGCGCCCTGTACTCATCTTTCTCTGGGGTGGCAATACGTGGCATTTTGTAAAGACTACCCTGCCACAAGTAGCTCCATCACATTAACCAGTCCCAGGAAGGTGTAGTTTTTAGGTCTGACCCAGGACTAATTTCTAGGCTTTCCTGCCTTGGTTATTTTTACTTTCCATGGGAAACTAGTTGAGATTTCAGGGTTTTCGCTCTGGCAGTTTTAGCAGTGGTCTCTTTTAACCTTTTGACCTCTTTCGGACTCTGCCTCTGGATTGCCAGACCCCTTAGGTTTCCAGCTGTGTCCTCCAGACTTTGACCCCTCTCTGGCAGCTGGCCCTGTGAACACTTGCCTCTCCGGGGCTGAAGACCTCTCATCAAATCTTTCTCTCTCTTGGCTCTACTTTGAGCCTCTGGACCTGTTTGGTATCACTCTTTTCAGCAATTCTTTGAAATTCCCATACTTTCTGAACAAAACATATTATGGGTTAATACATATTTAAAGCTTTGTGTTATCATCAAGATTGTATCTGACATTTACCATAGAACCTGTGTGCCTCTTTAGATGGGATATATACCACCAGAAAGTTTTTTTTTTTTAATATGCTGGCCAATTTATAACAAATCCTTTAATGATTTGAATTGCAACAGGTAGACCTGTTTTAAGTTTACCATAGCTACCCAAACAACACTGTATCATTACTGAACCAAATTTAGTTTTGATTTTTAACCATTTTTTTAAACACAGAGGTTCTAAGTTCGGGGAAGCCTCAACGTGCAGGCTTTTATTTCCTGTAAAACAACGGGTTAATGCAGTTTTTCTCACACATCCTACTATGTTGGTATTGTAAATAGCATTTACATACAGATTTTCTTTATAACCTTAAAAACATTTTATCAGTTGGTTTGCTAAAAGCATACACATTATTTTTCAATAAATGTCATTTTGCTAATCAAATGGAATTTACAACTTACAACTTTTAGATGAATTGCTGTCCTTTGTTTTAAATATTAGAACAACTTTCCAGTCCAAACTGTATGGAAGTGTTCTGGTCTGGGATCCACAGACAAATTCAATTTTAGAGAGGATATTATTAACAATTTTTTTCACATCTTTATAATATTCATATGCATGTAAAATCTTAAACCAAGGAAACAACAAATAACAAGACAATAAGACAAACAATATAAAATAGACAAAACAATTTTGTTATAATAATAAAGCCATCGCTTAGGTGGCACTCACTTTTCCTAGTGCCTTATAAGGCACTCTGTACAATGTAACTGCTTAGTTCTGGGAAGGCCTAAGGTTATGCTAAGAACCTGACCATAACTCAGTTTGTCCACTACACATGGGAGTCAAAGGTTCCCATGCCCTCCTGCAGCTAGGAGCACTGATGAGGTGACTGGCACTCCTGCCCTCAGGAGCACACTGGAGTCTTGGATGGCTCGGGTGTGCTCCTGAGTCTGGGAGCACTGGCCATACATTCAATTTATGGCCTGATGGGAACCAGCCACAGAATTATTACACATAATTTGTATAATAACTTTATTCCTTATTTTGTCATGCCATTAACCGAATGAATATTTGACTGGGTCACCACTTAAGACGTGATTAACCAGTTAATCAGGTCTTAAGTGTAACATCTCTCAAGGGCCTAACTGACACATTTTATGTAAAACTGTAAAGGAAGCAATGGGGGTTAACAATAGGTCTGTGCAAGGCTTCAGACACAGCGTCAGATCCGGAGAAGCTTCGGATGCTTCGGCATCCAAAGCAGCATGTCCAGATAGAAGCACTGGCTTTGTTAGGTCTAATTACCTCTATATCGAAGCGGTTCGGAGCTTCCAAAGCGCTTTAGAAAAGCTTCGAAGCCATCTTGGAGATCCGGCCATAGGGTATAATGGGGAAACAATTAAATATCTAAAACTTTGTTGTTTTTTGTCTTATTTGGATGAAATTTGTAGGGATTGTAGTCTCTGCTGACAGCATGAACCTGCCAAGTTTAAAGAAGATTGGTGCAGGGGTTCTGTGGGAATTGCAACCCAAATTCTTGAAAGCAAAACTGATGTTACCTGTATGTGTTACATCACAGGGGGGTGAAAACTGCGAGGATGGTAGCCCTCGCCAAGGCCACAAAGTCTGCCAAGTTTCAAGAAGATCAGTCAGAGACAGTCAATTGCACAAGCATCCATGTCATGAGTTTTGCTTGTCTGCAGCTTGAGGTGCAGTTCCCAAGCCCCTGCACCTATCTTCTTGAAACTTGGCAGACTTTTTGGCCTCACCAGGGGCTACCACCCGTACAGTTTTGACCCCCCTGTGTTGTAACACATACACATGACATGAAGTTTGCTTTCAAGAATTTGGGGTACAGTTCCCCCAAACTCCTGCACTGATCTTCTTGAAACTTGGCAGACTTCATGTTCTCAGCAGGGGCTACCACCCGCTGCCGACTCATGCAGGCCTAGTTAACAAGTACATTAAAGTAGCAAGTCAGAACAAATACAATTTTTAAAAAACATTATCGTGTTTTGCAAATATTTCATTGGCCATTTACTTTTCAGGTTCGTCGTATTGTTCAAGAAGATGAAGCTGTTGCAAAAGTGAAAGCAGAAGAGACTCAGGCAATAGCTGATGATGCTCAGCGAGATCTGGATGAAGCCCTGCCAGCTTTAGAGGCTGCAAACAAAGCTCTCGACTCCTTGGATAAAGCAGATATCTCTGAAATTAGAGTTTTTACCAAGCCACCAGATCTTGTCATGACTGTAATGGAATCAATCTGCATTCTTCTGAATGCAAAGTCAGTCATTCAGTGCTCTTAAGTTCCTTTAATTTGTTTTGATTTACCTTTATTTTTAGACTTTGATTTTTTCCAGGACACTTCCCTAGTAAAATGCTTTGTATGATTCTAATTACCTCTATATCAAGTTCACACATTAACAGGATGATGTTAATGTAGAGCATATCCTGGGCTGAATCAAGGTGTGGGCATATAAATAAATTACTACAAGGTAAAAAGGGAATGAAGATTTACTGTGTCAGTTGCTGTTTTGCAGCTGTTCATTTGTATGCTCTTAACCTGGTATAGATTAAAGCTAATAGTATCCTGCTGCTTTTGTTGAGGGCTAAGTTATTGCAGGTTGGTTTTTACTTATCACAGGATTAAGAGCATTTACTTGGGCATTTGCTGGGTATCAGTAGACTTGCTGTAAATCCCCACTCTGCCCCCTTTTAACCTTAGTAAATTGTTTATATGCCCTTGCTCTCCAGCTGTTGTCTCCTTGACAAATACACCGTGACCAAAAGAAACTTGGGGGTCTTGATTGACCACAAGATGAATGTGAGTCACCAATGCAATGCTGTAGCTGGAAAGCAAACCAAACTCTGACATGCATCCACCAGTGCATCTCAAGCCAAACAAGGGACATCATCCTCCTGCTCTACTTGGCCTTAATGAGGCCGCAGCTGGAGTACTGTGTCCAGTTTTGGGCCCCTCACTTGAGGAGCGATGTGGATAAGCTTGAGAGAGCCCAAAGGAGAGCCACCCACATGATCAAAGACCAAGAGGACAAGCCTTATGAGGAGAGGCTGAGGGACATGGGACTTTTCAGCCAGGAGAAGACAAGGCTCAGGGGGGAGCCTTAGACTGGACATATGGAAAAATTTCTTTACAGTCTGAGTGTCCAGGGTCTGGAACAGACTCCCGCCAAAAGTGGTGCAAGCACCTACTCTAGACTCATTCAAAAGGTGTTTGGATGCATATCTTGCTAGGATCATTTGATCCCAGCAGACTTCCTGCCCATGGCAGTGGGGCTGGACTCCATGATCTCATGAGGTCCCTTCCAGCCCCTAATATCTATGAAAAAATAGCTCTCTGGCTACAGTGGATATGAAGTTTCAGTAATATCCACTAGAGAGAAGAGTGCTTAGTAGAATGCTTTGTTTAACTTCGGGGGGGTGGGGGGGAGGGAGGTCCACACTAAACATCTAATAGACCACATGTACATATTTTTTCTCTTAACTGGGGGGGTGGGGGTGGAGAAAGGATAAATTATAGCTACATGACATACTTGGTTGATTCTTTGGTACAAGTAGTTGGTACATGACGGCTTTAATGTACTTGGGCCACATTCTGCTTTTTGTTCTAAATGAGCAATTATCCAAGAGCGTGAGAATGTGCTGATATATCTGAAGAAGAAGAAACAACTCGTGTCCCAAATCTGTTTACAGATTGATTGAATTGGTGAAATGTTATAACAAAAAAAAAAGAAATTTATAATGATCTAATGATGGTAAAGAAAAGCATTTGGTATGGAAAACCACATTTTTAGAAGCTGAAAGTACCACATGTCACTTTTTTCCTTTTTACACAATATTTGATTATTTTCTGAGTATCATGGAGGTTTTTTATTCTCAAGCCGGTCTATAAAGAAACTATAATTGTTTTGATTTCTTTAATACATCAAATGTAATATTAATTTGAGATTGACTTGCTTTTTAATGTCTGCTTTCACATCTGTTTTAAAAGTCAAGTTATTTCTCAAGTAGCTTTTGAACCACTGAATAACTACCATTTTTATCAGTTTCTGTTGATAATTTATTCCTTGATTGATATCAGCTACAGGAGCCCTTGGATAAAAACCTAAATTGTTTTACTTCTCTTAATTTTAAAGCTACATTGATTCACATAATCTAAAAATTTGCCTAAATTAAAATCTCATATATAATATAATATATTTTTACATAAGGGCCAGGTGGTAATATGACCACATGTAACATCTTTTTACTAGCATTGCTTCATATGTGCCAATCCAAATTTTTAAATTTTATATGAATTTCCAGGAAAAACTAGACTCCATAAATTCATTATAAAAAGAGTTTAGTTATTTCCTTGGTATAGGACCAAATCATAGAGGAAAATCATGTGGTGATGAAAGAGAGAAACAGGGCCCAAGTTTTTTGACTAAAAGACTGTTTAAGAGATTAAATTATGAGGGGTGCACCAATAGAGATTTTTGGAGCCAATACCAATAGCCAATTTTTAAGGAGGTATATCGGTTGATACCAGTCCAATTTCTGATACACAGCCCAGCAGCTTCAAGAGTAGTGTCTGGCTGGTAAGACTGTTGTGATGGAAGGGGAGGAGGAAGAGAAGGGGTGTGGTAGGGGGCAGATTGACGCCCCTTCAGTGAGGGAGGGAGTGGGGCTAGGGCAGGGACTGGGGCTGGGGCAGGCACTGCCCAGTTCGGGTGTGACGCTTGACGGAGCCACGGCTCCTCCAGGGGGTGTGGGGAGGGAAGGTGGCTCCTGCCCCTACGCACAGCCCGGGAGGGCACAGTGGGCACGTGCCACCAGATCTGTATGAGGCAAGGGCGGGATGCTGCTGTGGGCTGAGGCTGGGGCTGCACCAGGCTCTTCCCAGAGGGGGCTGGGCTGGGCTCAGCTGCACTCAGGGCAGGGAGTGGCGCCGCTGGGAGCAGGACTACGGTGAGGCTGCAGCCACCCCAAAATTCACCGTAGCCCCCCAACCTCCCCCTCCCAGTGCTGCTGCCCACCCCTCTCTGAGTGCAGCCTAGCCCAGACCCTGCCGGGGAGAGCCTGGTGCAGCCCCGGCCCCAGCCTGTAGTGGCATCCCACCCTGCCCCGTGTAGATCCGGGGGCACCACCCCCCATGCCCTCCTGGGGTGCATGCAGTGGTGGGAGTGCCCCCACCCCTGGTCCCTGGACAAGCTGTGGCTCCATCTTGCACTCCGCCCCAGCTGGGCAGTGCCTGCCCCAGCCCCACTCCCTCCCTCACTGTGGGGGCCTTGATCTGCCCCTCTCTCATGCCCCTTCCCTCCCCCTTCCCCTCCCACCACAACAGACTTACCAGCTGGATGCAGCTCTCCAATCTGCTGGGCTGTGCTTACCACCTACATGCTGTAACTGCACGCATGTACAGGGCATTTATCAGCAAAATTATTGGGTACATCAGGCAAAAAAAGCCAATTTCCGATATAGTCAATTTTCTTTATATTGGTGATGATCTGATATCAGACTGATGTATTGGTGCACCTCTACAAATTACATATGCAAGGCTGTTGTTACTTGGCTGGAACTTCAGTACCAGCAAGCTATAGGGTTCATTTTGCTAGGAAAGAAGGAACTTTGACTGCATGCCTTTGAAATATCATTATAGATCAGTTTAAATCCAGGGAGGTGCTATAGTTAAAGTCACACTTTCACAAAGCATTAAGGTCCCAACTCTTACCTTATTTAGTGCAGCAGATTTACAGTCTTGTTGCACATAGCAATTCTTAGCCTCTCTCTAGAAAGGACTATCACTTTGCTTCCAAGTGTCATGAAGTGGAAGTCTATGCTACACCATTAATTGCATATGATACAGAAATTTAACTCATGTCATGTTGTTTTTATCAAGCGTGGTTGTGGTGAAGCACTTCAGAACCTTTTGCAGAGCAAAATGACTTTGCCTAAAATGTGTGACTTCAGATTATGTAACATTTTGCTTGCAGGGCAAAGCTTTCTAAGATTCTGTCACTCTTGTTTTTTTTAATCTTTCAGGCCTGACTGGGCAACAGCTAAACAGCTCCTTGGAGACTCCAACTTCCTTAAAAAACTTCTTGAATATGATAAAGAAAATATAAAGCCACAAATATTGTTAAAGCTTCAGAAATATATAAATAACCCAGATTTTGTGCCTGAAAAAGTAGAGAAGGTGTCAAAGGCGTGTCGGTCGATGTGTATGTGGGTGAGGGCTATGGATTTATATTCACGAGTTGTGAAAGAAGTTGAGCCAAAAAGACAAAAGTTTAATGCTGCACAGGTAAATGCTACACCTTTCAAGGCACTTTGTCATCTCCAGTGATTGTATGGACATTATTATTATTTGCATTATGATCATGCCTAAGATCACTGGTCATAGACCAGGATTGTTTTACATGGTGCTGTACAAACTGAGATCAAAAAGTTCAACCCAGTTCAAAGAGCTGGCAGTCTAATAGGACTTTGGCAGATGTTACATGTATGGTGCAATTATTGTGTTAATTGCACCATGCCACATGTTCAGCCAGTTTATGGCTCCATAAAATGGTATCATGATGTACTGGGAGTAATGAATGGGACTGCACAAAGGGCAGCTAGCAATCAAGATGGCAGCTGGTCCCTCATTCCTCCTCCCTCCCCGGGCCTCCCTGCCAATCGGTGCTGAGGGGCCAGGCCTCTGCCAATCAGCACCTAGGGGCAGGACTGCTGTGAAATGCCTGCAAAATTAGCTCTGCATGCAGGTTGCAAAAATCTTTTGTTTTGCCGTGATTTAGGTAGGTCCCTACCTATAAATTCAGCAGTGGAACACTGATGGGTTACCACATGACTGTGTGTCCACTGAAAATGGGATTCTTGTGACTCAGGAGCAATGGTGGCCACTGATGAATGACCCCAAGACTAAGTGAGTGCTACTAACAGACAATACCAATACTTTTCCAAGTACCCAGCCACAAAGATATTCCACAAAACAGCAGAACATTTTTGCTCTCATAGCTGGGAATTGAACGTGTAGCCTGTTTTGTGTTCCAGACACAAGACTGCCTCACTAATGCTGACAATCAACTGATAGTCAGCATTGTCACCCCAGGGCTGAATGAGGCCGAGGCTGTCTGGAGATTAGCTGATTGCTAGCTTTGGATGTGGTAGCCCCATATCTGGAACCAGGCAGCATAGTAGGGACAGGTCTGGGTCCCAGCCAGGACCCTGGGCTGCCTATACCTGATCTTGATGCTCAGCTGAATGCTGGGATGAGACACAGGGCAGTTCCAGGGTCCAGATAGAGTTGCCCCCTTCCCGATCCACAGGATCAGGCTGAGGTTAGCTTCAGCAGTTGCATAGTTGGAAACTGAGAAATGTTATGCCCCATCTCAACCATTGCAGCTGCTGTCACGCCACACATGCATAGTAGGATGCTCAGTTGGCATGGGGCAAAAATCCTTCAGATCCCAATCATGCCATTATTTTAATAATTGCCATGACCCATAAAATCTTTATAATCCAGGATGTTTCTTTTAGCACTGCTGGTCCAGTCAAACAGAAAATAACCTTGTAAGGTGAATCAAACCTCAGCTTGAAAAACTACTGTTTGTTCCAAGAATACATGTCCTCTTCCTCCTGCTCATTAATGCTGTATTAAATGTTAGCCATGTAGGCTCTTCATTAAATAGCATAGACTTCCCATATGGAGCAATCAAGCACTTGTAAATGGTACAGGCAGGAAGATTCTCCAGGACTGATTAAGCCCAACTTATCCAGGGTGACTTTTCCTAGATATATGGTCCAGATGAGACTTTCACCACTACTGTATTCCTGTGGTGTCAAAATTAAAACTAGGGACAAGACAGACTAGTGGGCTTGACAGTTTCTTGCCATCTTTTCCAGAAATATGGACACATTCATGAAAATTCAGTTTTACAGATAAGTCAATATTCTACATCAAGGACAATTGGGTAGACTCCTCATTTATATGCAGCAGCAAAATAAGCAATCTGTTTTTCAAAAGCATGGTTCCTAATGCTCCATTGATTTTTGGCTTTTAAAAAAACCAGTTAAACCCCTGTTTAAACAACCTAGCTTATATGTTTGCCTCATGCCCCTAGGCTGAGCTTGATGCTACAATGGCTACCCTTCAAGAGAAACAGAGAAAATTAAGACAGGTGGAAGAGCAGATACAGGCTCTGCAAGACCAATATGAAAAGAGTGTTGAAGAAAAAGAGAACCTTGGTAGGTGATTTCTCTCAAAAATATTAAGTAACTAGATTAGTGTTTCATATTCATTCTTCCATTATACAAAGGGTGGCCATACATCCTGGTTTGGCCAGGACAGTCCTGGATTTTGTAGGCTGGTTTGTGAAAATTGAAACAAAAGTCCTGGAATTGCAGGGGCGCAGGTCACAGTCCAGCAAGGAGGTGAAGCAGCATGGTGCACCAGGCAGGCACTGCTGCTGCTGCGAAGCAGCAAGGCAGGTGGACTGGAGCAGGCACCACCCCACCCATATGTGCCCAGCCCAGCTCTTCCTCAGAGGCAGCTAGAGATGGGGGGCAGACTGGGCACCCACTTTCCTCTCACACAGCAGCAGCGGTGCCTGCCCACCCACCTGCCTGACACACCGTGCCACTCTGCCTCCCCACCAAACAGTACCCCATGCTCCTGCCTGCCTGCATCTGCTTGCAGCAATGCCACTGACTTGGTGGGGGGTAGGAGCAGTGTCCTGCATTTCCTTAAAAATATGGATACCCTAATTCAGGGGTGGGCAATTATGTCTGGAAGGCCACTTAACAAGTTTTGGTAAGCTGTCATGGGCCTCATGGGAAGCCCCACCCTTTGACAGCTATCCCACCCCCTGGTTGCCATATACTATAACACCTACTATAATATATTTTATTATAAAAAATATTTGTCATGATTTGTGTTTGTGTACTGTATATAGAGGGGATTGCATAATAACTCAAAAATAAAGTCTTACTTTTCTATATTGTGTGTGGGGTATGGCTGGGGTGGACATGTGTGTATGGTGGGGGGTATGTGTGTATGTATGGTGAGGTATGGGGGGGTTTGTGAGGGGGTGTG